>NC_080047.1:13497001-13662001 GCF_026212465.1 Amaranthus tricolor
AATGTCGGTGGACAACTAATTTCAATGTATATTTTGCCTTTTTACTAGTAAACTTGTGTTGTTAGGCCATTAGGGTCATAAGGTCATCAACACATTTATTTATATTTTTATCCTTAATTTATAAATAATGAGAAAAAATTAATATTCATATGTGTTGTAAATGGACTATGATATTTGATGAAGAACAATAAATAAACTAATGCAAAATAAACACCCAAAAACAGAGCAAGCAACAACAATGGCAAAACATAACAATATATGAGGTATCTAATGATACGTCCCTGATAGGTGCAAATTTTAATAACCGCAAGTGCACGGTGTACGTGTAGAACTACGGGTCGAACTCAGGGAAGCGAGTTAATAGATTCGTTCAGTTTATAACCATGAGATACATACAAACAAATATAAGTGGGTTGAAAATCTAATACTACGATGAACAAAAATCAAAATGATGCAAATGAAACTAATAAATAAAGCTAAGACAATAATTAATATGAAGACGATGATAATAAAGCAAATCTAGGATGTCGAGAATCACCTAATTCTAACATGAGAGTTCATTCTCTCATAATTGTATGAAATTGAGTCTTTCGCATAATTAAACATGATCTAATTAATCTCAAGCTTTCGCTCTATAGATCAATATCGGTTTAATCCTCAAACTTCCGTTTTATTAGCTAAACTAATAGGAATTTTACTTAAATATACCTCAATCCTAAATTAATCCTAATCTCAAACTTCCGTTTTATTGAAAAGGTAAATAAAGATATTTAAACTAAGGTTCATTAAGTATAGATTTAATTATAGACCCAAATTTCACACATTTAATCGATAAAATATCATCCCATGCTTTGAATTAGGATTTTTACCCTAACCCTAGATAAGAAAACTACTCAATAAACATGGTGATGAAGAACATGTAATAATTGATAAATAAAACCTTAATTGAAACACTAGACATAAAGATGATGGATAATTTCAATGCACAAAGATAAATAATAAAGCAATAAATAAAGAAAACTTACTAACGGGAAGAACGTAAATATAAATTGCAATGAAATCAAAATGTAACAATGGTGTTCCACCATGGAAGCTCTCAAAAGGTAGAACAACCATTAAGAAAACTGAAAATTAAAATTCAAGAAAACTACCCTCATGATCCTACTAATAATAATAATAACCGGCACTATTTATAATGGTCCAAAAATTAACAGTCAGAAGCTTGTCAGTGGCAAACGCCGACTCGGCGGTCAAGGACCTCAGCAAAAAGCCGAGTCGACTTTTAATGAAGCAAAACAATGATTTTTCCAGAACCTACCGCTAAGTCGGCGATCACTTTTCTTCCACAAAAGCCGAGACGGCGTTTTGTGCTAAAAAATCGCAGCAAATTCAAACGGTCGTCATTTCTTGCTCGGTTGTCGGAATCGGACATATAATATACCGTTGGAAAGCTCTTGAATTGGACATATAATATACCGTTGGAAAGCTCTTGAAATCTAGTTTTCAATGCCGTAAACCATGCTGAGATCTGTCTATCATAAGTTATGACTAAAAGAGTGAGCATATATGTAACCACCTCGAATTATGAAGGCAAACACTAATTGAAATTTAGTATTAATCAAGCGGAAGCTTACTTTTGCCAACACAATTAAAGAGTTACTTAAAGGTCAAACCAATATCCAAGTATAATACTTGAACCAAACCAAAGCAATATAACGGAAGTCTTAACTGTCTAAAATATAGGAAAATTACAACCAAATCGAAATAAGTTCAAAGTTCAAATTACATCCTTAAATAGTCTAAATTTAAACTAATAGTCTCTCAAATACAATAAAAAGATCTAAACAAAAGGGGAGTCATACTCCAACTTGGGTTCAACTTCCGCTCACATATCCATTCTCCGTCGAGGTGCTATAGGGGTTTACTCTAAAAACAAAACCATTGGAAAAAAATTACAAAGCATAGTATCAGCAAAAAGGCTAAATATAAACACACTGGTGTCCGTCAAACAAGTTATTAAAATCTTTTTTTTTTTGAGTAAATTCATTTTGAAATATGCTTATAAATCATATTATCATTCAAATCCAATTCAATGGCTCTATAGTCATTTCAAATTCTCATTTTTCATCATAAATCATAAGATCTCAATGGATCCAAATCAATTTCAAACTCATATCATAAGTTTACATGGGTACTCTGTGAGTCATCCTGTGACTCGTTTGGTAGTCGGTCTACCGTCCGCGACATGTCCGGCAAGTGTAACACAATGGTATTGTGAACAATACGCACTCAACATTGGTGAGCCGTTTAATCATGCATACAACATTTGCTGTGGCATATGTACCCGCCATTTAGGCTAAAACATTTTTTTGTACATAGTATTTGAAAGTCATCTTGTAATTTTAATAGCATTTGAAAGTCAAAAATATTAACTTTTTCCATATGATAAACATCTTTTATTTGCACATAGCAAAACATACTTTATTTTGCAATTTAGCAAAATCAAATCATAATATTTCCCACATGGGTAAAACATGCTTAGCATAATCATATCATTAAACATAACCTTTGTATTATATTGGGGCATCACTAGCATGTATGGAAATGCATCGTAACAAAAAGTGATTAAAGTTCAATACGATTTTTTTTAGGAAACCACTAAAATGTTTCGTTTCAATCCTTCTTAAAGTAAATATAACTTAAAAGGGTTTTGAAATTCATTCAAAACAACTAGAATATGATTCATAAGTCTATAAAATCATTACGACAGAAGATTTCATAAAACACTATTTTCTTAAATACGAGATAATTTTGCCGGTAATAAAATCGATAATTGATTTACAAAGTACATATTAATTCTCCAACAAGGCCCAAATTAATCAAGTCATTATAATACCTTATTTAAAATGAATTTAAGGTTGTCCCATCAGATTATAATTGGTTATGCAAATTTATAAGGATCTTACAATTATTTTCGACAATTTGGGTATTTACCGTTATTTAAATGGTGTCTTAAATCCGTAAAATTTATAAACCATCTAATTTAAACTTAATTTATACTATGAGGCAGTAGGTTATTAATACAATTATACATTTTTTATATAGGTTTATTTTTACCCAAATTTAATTAACAATATTACACTTTTTAATAAATAAACATTTTCTATTAATTTGATAATTAGTAAATAATTAATAATTTATTTTGTAAAATTATACCAAAGTTCTAAAAGTCATATAACATATTTATTAGGCCATTTGAACTTATAAAAATCATGTATGATGTTTTATTATTTTGTATAGACATTTTATCGATAAACAGAATAAAATAGGTTTAAAATTATTTGAGTCCGAATAAAATATTATAAAAAATTATATGATATTCCAGAAGCTATTTTAAGGGGTATAAAATTTGAAATAACCATTAAAATCATGTGGGGTATTTTTAATAATTAATATTGTTATTTTACCTATAAACCGAATAAAATTTGTTTAAGTCCATATATGGTCACGAAAATCCATATAAATTTTTGAACATGTATCTACTATTTATATAAGTGTCTCATAAAATTTTCATGTCCAAAAGAAGTCATTTAGTATTTATTTTATATTTTACCGTTTTCCAACTTACCGATTATTAATAACAGAGTAAAAATTATTAAGGTCCTTAAATATCAACGAAACCTTCCCAAATTTTTGCCAATTTTACCTACTGTCTATATGAGTATGTGATAAAAATTTCAAGTCCATATGTCTTTTTTTGGTAATTATTTTATATTTTACCATTTTACAATTTATCGTTAAACAATTTAACGATTATTCAAAAATAATAAAAAAAATTCCAAACTAAATATATTTTGGCCAAATCTTGTTGGAGACATTATAATATGTTTTTATTAATTATTTTTGATGATGAAGATTTCATCTAATACCATGTTTTATAATAAGAGTATTTAACACCTTAAAATCCATTAAAATATCAATTTAACGAATAATCTCAACAAAAAAGTATCCAAGAAATTTTCTTAACATATAGCTACTGGAAATTTCTTTTAAAATAAATTTCAAATATTTTCAAATTCATATAATCATTTCCATCACAATAACTTTCACAAAGTATAGTGTTAAATATGCCGTTAAACATACAATAATTTATAAAATCAACATGCATGATGCCCACAATAATAATACATGTAATAAATTATTCCATACTCAAATTTATCATTTTCACATCATTTTTTTAGATTTAAGAACTTCTCTTTGGTAATTTTATTTTATTTTTTAAAAAAACAAGTTTATACACAAACTTTCCCAACTTGTTCTTAAATCCTATAAAAATCACCTCATGTGACATACCTCGACTCCAAGTCTATATAATTATTCCGTAAGCTCCTACGCGTTCTTAGAAGTGGTTCTAACTTCGATTCCTTGCCCTTCAAACCTCAACTCCAAATCTTCAACTAAACATATTGCATTCATCCAAAAATCAATAATAATTTTGGATTTCTAACATGCACTTAACTTTTCCTAGTTAGAGTTGTTAGACTAATACTTGTGATGATTTTAACATATTTGGAGTATACTTATTATGTTGAGCAACATACTTAGTTAAGTCCCATAATTTTACTTGAATCCTTTAAGTAACAAAATTTATATGTTTGTAGAAATACATCTTCTTACTTTCTATTATGGCCTATTTTTATAGATATATAAATGATGATTTTCTTAGTTTAGAGATAAAATACTCATTTTATAATGATCTTAGTTTATAGAAAGATTCATGTAAAAAAAATGTTTTACATGAACAAGTTTTAACAAAAACAAGTGGAATAAAGAAATAAACATAACTTACTCTATACTTGGTGGATTTCTTCAAGTTTGATGTCTATGGAAAGCTCTTAAGATGAAGATTATTTTTATGGGAGATTTGAGTTTATAAACATAAATTTTCAGAAGTTTTAGATGGGCTTTTGAAGAAGATTTGATGAGAAAAGAAGGTGTTTTTGCTAGGAATTGTAAGATTGAACTTCAACTCTGCTTAAGGATGAAATAAAAGAGTAAAATGAAGAGTGAAAGAAGGTTGATGGAGCTGAAAATATGGACAGCAAATATATCTTGATTTATTATGTTTGCATGCTTGTTATGATGGTGTTTTTGGGTAAGAACAATAGGGGCTTTGGGTAGAGAGTTTGGTGGAGTGTGCAAGTGAGTTTTGGGGCTAAAAGAGGGCTAGTATGGCAGCTAGGGGCTGCTGTTTTGGGGCTGATTTAAGGTGATTTATATCCTCAATTTGGTCTAATATGGTGTAAGAAAGATTTATCTAAGATAGTTTAAGGTTTGGGTAAAAATTGTTGTACATGTAACAAGTTATATAACTTGTACTTCATGTTTAAAAATCACTTATATATGTGTGAAATATTTAATTTACTCCCATCATGGTTATATAATATGCTTGGGTAATAATTAAAATTTTCTCGAACTGTTATGGGTAGTTGCTCAACTTTAAGTTTTACCTCCAAAGTTTACGTTACTTGTTACGATTCATAATCACGTTACGAATTAACAAGTTTCTAATCATTGTAGAGAATTTTCAAATTACTACCATCACTAATCAAATTATAATTAGTAACGAACAAATATATAAGAAAAATTAGGCGCTAAAAACGACTAATGAAATCTCCTAATAATACGACTGTTTCAATATATCAAATTTCACTTCAAAACTTTTGCATTTTAAACACTTTTCAACTCTTTTGCCCATCCTCATAGTAAAACATCTTCATACGAGAACTAATCTCCTTAGAAAACTCCATCATCATTAAAACCATAAGAATTATGCTTAAAAACGATCAAAACTGCTCAAAATCAACATGAATAACCAAAATGGGTAAAGTAGCATAACTTTTCAAAATAAGCACGAAATTACTTACAACAACCATCATTAAGGAGTATAAAATCATATAATTAAGTGCAAATGATTGCACTTATCACTCCCTCTCAAACAAAGTATCTTATCATTAATATAAACTTATTTACACTAATGACTCACCTTACAAAGCTTTAAGAACAATCTCCCAAAGCAAAGATTGAACCTTTACTTCAATCTCTCACAAATATGCAAATACAAAGAGGAAGAACTCTTATGGTGTAAACCCTAGTTTTACTCTCTTGTATATGCCTCTCTCAATCCTCTAATGATGTTCTAAGACTCCTTATATAGCCCAAAAACATATTAGAATAACCTAGGACAAAAAGCTTAAAAGCCCAAACAAAACCAGACATAAAAACAACAAGTTTCTGTTTTGTGTGTCTGAAGTGTGCTTGGGTCGAGCAACATGGCTCGCTTGGTTGAGCGAGTGGCCTAAGGTCACTGGAAGGCTGTTGCATTAAGGCTCGACCGAGCCCCACTTGCTCGATAGGTCGAGCAGCCATCAAGAACTCTCAAACCTCGTGCCTTGCCTTCACTAAGACACCCCAAATCATCACCATCAATCACTTCATCGAGTGAACCAAACCTTACCACTCCATATCCCATGGCACACCCCTCACCACTCTCAAGTGTGCAAGGCATGGCATGATCTATGGGGTGCTCAAAGTCATCATCAATATTGTGGGAATTGGCTCTTGATTTAACAATATGATTCTCGATACCTTGGACCTCCATCATCATTGTTTAATTTTACTATCAATTAAATTTTTATGTATTCATTGGTTTTTGACACAACTCTTCCATGTATTTTATTTCTATTACTATTTATCAATTATTATAGAGTAAATTAAATTAGTCTTACTCTCTCGTGTTTGATCCGTTAGACACACTTACACCATCAGTTGTTTTTTATTTTAGCTATAAAGGCGTGAAGGGTGCGGTTTTTACCTTGGTAGAAAAATACTAATCATGATGTTTTACAATTTTCTGTAAAATTTGAAACAATTCATCATGGTCTCACGGTGAGACGATCTCAAATAAAAAAACCCATAAGCTAAAAGTTTTTTTTATTAAGTTATTTAACTCAAGTATGAAACATGCCTCACGGTGAAGTCCTCTCATATAAAATTTATGAATTTGAAAATATTTACGCAGTTTAAAGATTTAGGTTTTAAATATGTATGAAAATTCATTAATATTGCTTTTGCATTGGCGATGCCTTGATTGTGTAAGTAAAAGGTTTTATCTAAAGTTTTATTTGAGAAGGATAATGTTGAAAAAAAAGAAAAAAATGTGGTCTAGTGTTCGTTAATCCCCCCCAAATAAAAAAGCAAAGCATATACACACTAAATAATGCAGGTAAAGTGTACGCGCGAGTAGAACTTGTGTGTTTTTTACCTATGACTATGAGTCGGTATAGAAGGAATACAAAAATCTTATAACTTGCAACATCAAATTCCAAAAGTCTCATCGTGAAAGTAAGAATAAATTAGTTGAATTTCCAAAATTTTCACATAGGATTATCCAAAAACATAAATGTGGTAAATGTTATATCGCGGTTATCAGTATTATTCATCATTTGAATTTATTTATATATTATAGTTAATATGTAAGAAAAAAATATAATCAAGTAGAATTTTATTTAAATTGTCTAATTAAATCAACTAATCGCATATTTTCATGATATTAAATTTTATAATTTTTTTACCCATAATTCATTATATAAATAATCAAATTAAAAATTATACTGCATAAAAAAATGAATAAAACAAATACTCTATAATGAAACGAAAGAATTGAGGAAGTATTTAAATGAGAAATATACACGAAGATAAAAGAAGCCAAAAGTACTATAAAAATTTCATAAAAATTGTGAATATTATAAACAAATCCAAAAGCTTTATCCTAATAATAAAAACTTTAATCCCTAAAATTATTTCGTTTTTAATCTTCCAAAATTATCATTTTTTTTTTTACGGAATATTATCTATTTTTAGTTTTCCTTAAATTTAGATTAGCTGAATGACGAAAAATTAAGTGAAGATCATATCCAATACAAAAAAATAATATGTGGTCTAAGTGAGACAAAATCCATAAAACAATAATCTAATTTAATTTCTTAGATATAATATATTGGAATTTGCAAAGCATAAGAAAATTATAAAAAACTGCAGAAAAAGGAAAAAAACTTTAGGAAGAGAGAGAAAGAGTGATATGGAAATATTGAAAGGAATTGTAGAGAGAGAAAGAGTGTTCGTTGGTTTGTTCATAGTAGCTGCTTTAATGAATTCCCACAAAAACAAAAACAATCTCTTCTTTTTAAAATTTAATTATTATTACTACAATTCCTACTACTACAAGTACAACTATTTTCTTCCTCTTTATTATTCTTTTATCCAACAAAAACAACAAAAGTCTTCTGATAGTAAATATGTTGAAGAATACTTATACTACCAATACAGTCAATCTTCTTGCTTTAATTCTTCTATTTCTAAAACTAAAATTAAATTTACTTGTTTTTTTTTGGTTGCTATCATTATTCTTTATTATTGTTATTCCCCAAATCTTACCCAATGCATACTCTTGTACAAGCAATCCCTTCTTTTATTCTTGGATTACATCAATTTCTAGAGAGAGACTACTTTTTTAGATACATGGATTTATAGAGAGAGAAACAAGGATAGAAAAGAGGGTTTCATTGATTGATGAATTTGGCAATTTCTCTCTCTTTTTTCTTTCTTTTGTGTTCTTAGTAAAACACCCATCTTTTGATTTTCTTGTTTGTTTTGATGGTTTTTGAATACCCAATTGGTTATGTACTGGTTTTTAATTTCTGGGTTTCTGGGTTTGTGATTTGATAATCCAAGATCTGATTTTTGATTGATTTTTAGGGTTTTGGTTTTGAAAGGGTTGTTGGGGATTTTATGATGGAAGGTGGAAATTCTGATGGGGAAAAGAAACCTCCTGAAAGTGGTGGTGATGGTGGTGGAGGTGGAGGTGGTACTGGTGGGAGTGGGGAGCCTAAAACTAAGAGAAAGATGAAAACCCCTTCTCAACTTGAAGCTCTTGAGAAAACTTATCAGAGTATGTTCTTTTTTCTTATCTTTTGATTTTGATTAGTTCTAATTCTGTTGTTTGATTTGATTTGATTGTGGTAATTTAATTCTTATTCATGCAGCCCACCATAGCGTTTTGGGATTAATTCTTTGACATTGTTGTTGATTTGAGTTGATTGTGGTATTGTTTATTTTTTCAGTTGCATCATACCCTTCAGAAGCTTTAAGGGCAGAACTTTCAGCTCAATTAGGGTTATCTGATCGGCAATTACAGATGTGGTTTTGCCATAGGAGGTTGAAGGATAGGAAACCACAATCATCATCAGGAGGAGGAGGTGGAGGAAGTTCAGGAAAGAGGTCAAGGAAGGGGGAGCTTTTACCGTCTGTTACCGCCACAGTTACGGTTGCTGCATCCGGAACTCCTCCACTTCCACCCCCTCCTGTGGTGCCCAAGGATGATATGCTGGGTAGTGAGTTGGGGATTGAGCATGGTTCCGGGTCTGGATCAGGGTCCAGCCCTTATGGCCATATGGACCCACGTCGTGCTTACGTGGGCCGACCTGGTGTTGCTGTGCCTAGAATTAGTGGGCATGGGAGGTACTATGAGGCTCCTCAATCAGTATCTGAACTAAGGGCCATTGCATTTGTTGAAGCACAGCTTGGGGAGCCACTTAGGGAGGATGGCCCTGCACTTGGGATGGAGTTTGATCCTTTGCCTCCTGGTGCTTTTGGTGCTCCCATTGGTGAGCCTCATTTTAGTTGTATATCCGGTTCTTAATTTTGGTGTATTTGAGATTTGTTATCTTCTTTAAGCCAAAAGAATTTTGCTTTTGTACTTAAGTTTATATGTCAACAATCTGTAGAAGCAAATAGCTAGTAGCTGATTAGTGTAATGAGCAAATAATGATGATCCACATTGGACAAGCCGACTAGGCGCTGTACACTTGAAATCAATACTAGCCAGTAGCCGTTGTTAAGATGTTTTTACTGTCTTTGTTTCATTATAAAATTGGAAAAGCACACAACTTCTTCTGTTCAAATTGTTTGTGCTTCTCTATTCTTTCACATTTTGTTAGTGGGAATTGTTTGATAATCTAATGATGTGGTTTATCACATATCATGATAATTTTGGAACCATTTAACAACTTGACCATTAGTAAGTAGTTTTCGTCTGTTAAGTGTTAGCAAAAGAGAACTATACTAATTAAGTATCGTATCGCAACAAAGCTGATTAAGTTAAGGCTGAAATTCATCCAGGTTTTAGAAATTTAATGTGTGATATATATATTTCCAAATTTTATTAGGTGTAGCATCTGTTCTTTTCTTGAAATTTGCTTCAGAGAACGGACATTTTTTTTTTCTGCTGATTGAAATGTCAGTTTTCCCCAAAATTTGTTTCGGAGAAGGAATAAAAATCTGTATCTTTAACATACTAAAATTCTTAGTGCTTCCGTTGATTTTGGCTTTGTTGAATGAATATTTTACTTTGGCTTCTTTTCTATAATGTTTTTTTTTGTAAGGGAACCTTGCTAAGTTTTTATTTTGTGTTTGTAGCAGCATCGCTGGCACCACAAAAAACAGCAGGAAGAACGTATGAGGTTTCTGTGTACGAACTTTCTGATGCTAAATCTACCAAGGTTTGCTTTAACTCATTTAGCCAATTATGCTGAACTTTCCTTTTATTTTTGGGAAGAGGGGGCGGGGGGAGGCTATGTAGTTCATGAAGTATCTGTTTGCGTACTTGTTTGTGTTTATTTTTGAGATTGGTATTTGATGAGAAAACAAATCAAGAAAAATCCTTTTGCTTCCGCTACTTAGGATGACCAAGTGTGAAACGGTCAAGTATGAGTCGGCCAAGTGTGTGGTGTCAAAGCTTTAATTTTGTATGTGTTGGATTGGATTCTGTGGTTGTGGTTCTAATGTCTGTTTCTAACTGAAACTCATTTGAGAGAAGTAGTGTAACAAGGTGTTGTATGATGAGCCTTAGGGCCAAGTGTGATACGGCCAAGCGTGAGGTGCAAAAACTAATTTTTTGTTCGTGTAGTATTTGATTATGTGGTTTTAGTCCATTTTTAACTTTAACTCATTTGAGAGAAGTAGTGTAACAAGGTGTCTTATAAAGAGCCTAGGCATGGTCATGATCGATTCCTTGGATTGATGATATATCAGAGTTATGAAAATTAGTGGTTTTATGTCGTTGCTATTAAGAATTCATTAGGTAGTTTAGCTGGTAAGGGATGTAATAAGTGAAATTGCAACATAGAATCTAATTATCAGATAATAATCAGAGTGATGAGAACACGTGGTACGCGGTATGTTTGGTTCATTGAATTGCAGCTGACACAATTATTATGATTTATTCAATTGTTGAAGGGAGTTCTTTTTTTTCTCAATAAACATAATCTCTAAATGGTTATCATCTGAGCTGGTGATGTAAAGCTTTTTACACTTTGCTTTTTAGCAGGGTCCTAGTAGAGCATTACATGAGTATCAGTTTCTTCCTGAGCAGCCAACTGTAAGAAGTGAGTCTTATGAAAGAGTTTCGCAATCTCTCTACTATGGTTCACCTTCTGATGGTCCTGGAACCAAGACGCCTCCTTTATCGAGTGGTCGCTCAAATATGCATGGTTATGACGAAGTGCCTGTGGCGTATGGTGTCCAAAATCAGCTTCCTAGTTTGAACCTGATGTCTCATCAGGGAAATGTGAGTAATCATATGTCGTCTACTTCAGGGGACTATGAAGCCATGACGAGAAAATCTCCCTATGTGAATGTGGGCATGGAATCATCATTAAGTACACATCCAATCTCAGGAATGGCTAGTGCACTTGTGCCATCTGAGAGGCGTGCCACCCAAGAAGAGGACGCTGGAAGACTGGAGAGGAAGCGCAAGGTATTGACCAATTTTTTTTCTGAAAGTGTCCAATTTAGCTAGAAGTGCATTTGTAGATTTTTATCATGGGTGTTAACCATTGGGCCAAGTTCATGTGGAGTGCGTGTGTATGTGGGTTTTGCTGCATTAGTAAAGCTATGATTTGTTAGCAATTGATGGATATGTTTTGGTGCCTTTGCATTTTAGAGTGAAGAAGCAAGAATAGCCAAAGAAATTGAAGCTCATGAGAAAAAAATGCGGAAAGAGTTAGAGAGGCAAGATATTCTGAGGAGGAAGGTATTTTAGCTTCTATTTTTTAATTATATTTAAAGTTCAAAACTTGTTGCTTTTCATTTATTATGTTTGCATTGTTTGTATTTGTGACTAATCCAATGCATGTATTCGAAGAGAGAAGAACAAATGAGAAAGGAAATGGAGCGCCAAGATCGGGAGCGAAGGAAAGAGGAGGAGAGGTTATTGCGTGAAAAGCAGCGGGAAGAGGAACGATATCAGCGGGAGCAAAGACGTGAGATGGAACGTAGGGAGAAATTTTTGTTGAAAGAGTCTATCAGAGTTAGTATCAAATTATTGTTCATCACATTTTCTAATGATTCGGTTTGAGGATTCTAATCATAATATCCCATGCCAATGTAGGCTGAGAAAATGAAGCAAAAGGAAGAAGTACGGAGAGAGAGAGAAGCAGCTAGACAGAAAGCTGCTAATGATCGAGCTGTTGCCAAAAGACTTGCCAAAGAATCGACAGAGCTTATCGAAGATGAGAGATTGGAGCTAATGGAGATAGCTGCATCAAGAAAAAGTTTGACATCCATCTTGTCACTTGACAGTGAAACTTTGCAAAATCTTGATTCTTTTAGAGGTAGCTACTATGATTCAGCTGGTTAGACTGATATATTGTGCAAACGTAACTGACCATGAATATGTTCACTTTTGTATTGTTAAGAGTTGAAATTCATTTGAATTATAACATATCAATAGACTGAAGGGGGAAATGATGTTCTCGGTTTGGAATGGAAAATGTCGATATTTCCAATTTTCTGATATAGTACTCGGTATCAACTGTTTATTCCTTTTGGAATTGTCAGCCATTTTTCTTAAGCCCACAACTGAGCTGGTGAAAAACCAACCTAAAGCTGTAGTATTTGATTCAGTTTTCCCCCGTAGCTGATTTTAAATCAAAGAAAAGAACTGAAGGAAAAACCAACTATAGTTTTCATTGAATTAGTCATTACAGTGCAAAATATCACCAATATCACTGTCAGGAAGTCACCATTATATTATAAAGGTGTTTGAATGACCAAAATCACATTTTGAAGCAACTTGTGGATACAATCAATTCAGCTCTCACTATTGGCTTTATTTGTATGTTTTGAAATATTTAAGCACCTTGAGCAGAATTTTCTTGTGGATTTTGAATTGCTGAAGTTCTAATATGTTCCCTAGAAAAGGCTTGACAAGCCTGAATGGAAATGTTGTGTATTTATTTTAGTAACTATTTTTATTTGTATTATGAGTTATATTGCTCTAGTGTTAGCTTATCTGTAATGCATCAGTGACTAAAGCGCACAACTTAACATTTGTTTATTAGATATGCTTCGGCGGTTCCCTCCAACGTCTGTGCAGCTGAAGAAGCCGTTTGCAACACGACCATGGTTGGGTTCTGAAGAAAATGTGGGAAATCTTTTAATGGTGTGGCACCTATCCTTCCATATTCTTTGCTGGAATTTACATTAGTCAGAAACTGTAGTCAGTCTTGTAATCTATGATAATCTATGTCCCTGCTTTCCAGAATTTACATTAGATTGTTTCAGTGTGTCAATGTGGTTCTGTGTGTGCATGTATTCTTAAACTTAAATAGTGGCGGATCTTGTGCCGAAAGTTAGAGGGGGCCAAACTTATTATCCAAACCAAAAATTTAGGAGGACAAGGTTCGCACTCACAACTTGTTTAAAAATTATATTCTTAACCATTAATTCATATATATTTATACAAATTAGACAGTATTTGGTTTTATAAAATGACTGTCAAGAGGGCCAAGCCCCTTTAGGCCCTTTTAAATGATCCCCATTGGATGTGATCTCTGCTAATTTTACTGTTTCTTGACTAAGACTTTGTATACTATACTCTCATTATCATCTGAATTAGTTCTCTGCTGCATTTTATGCCTCACAGCTAACCTGGTCAAGGGTTGAATTTGAGCAGCTGTATTTGCAGATTATGTTCTTTTAGAGGCATTTTATTGCTATTTTCTCATTGAGCTAAGAATATAAGGGTAGATTTTGATCGGTTTGTGCAGTTTTCTATCGATAAGAACTTAACTGCAATTGATATTGGGAAGTATTCAGCTCCCTTTGGTCTAGTTTCAATGACCTCTTATGGTGCATTCTCCAGGAAACTAGGTCTTTTTTTTTTCATTGTATACTGTTGCTTCTCTTGTGAAGTTTTGCCCATTATGTTTATAGTTCCCCTTCGATATGTAATGTGATGGGTGTTTATGATCTCTCTATGGTTGTATTTTTTGTTAAATCATTATTCTTGATATCAGGTTTGGAGATTTCTGATTACATTTACCGATGTTCTTGGATTGTGGCCGTTCACTCTTGATGAGTTTATGCAAGCTTTTCATGATTATGTAAGTTCACGAACTTGAAAATGCTGATGTCTGTATTGGACAATAGTTATCAAGCTCAAGATGGCAGTTTTTGCTAATTTTATGTTTTTTCCTTTTACCCAGGATCCTCGGTTATTGGGAGAAATTCATGTAGCTCTTCTGAGAACTGTCATCAAGGATATCGAAGATGTTGCTAGAACACCTTCTATTGGACTGGGTGTAAACCTAAACAGTGTGGCTAATCCTGTTGGTGGACATCCTCAGATAGTTGAAGGCGTATGTTCTCTTTACTTGCTGCTCATGCACTATGAAAAATATGAAGAAAATATTGGTGGATCAAAAGCTTATATATTTGTTTTATCAGGCGTATGCATGGGGTTTTGATATACGCAGCTGGCAGTGCAACTTAAGCCCATTGACATGGCCAGAAGTTCTACGACAGTTTGCTCTAGCTGCAGGTTTCGGGCCAAAACTGAAAAAAAGAAATGTTGAGCAAGGATTTTCTCGGGAGGAGAATGAGGTACGATTGCATTGCAAAAAACATATTCTTAGCATTAGCATGTCATGTCTTTTATCATATTCGTTTTTGAACGATTTTCAAATTAATGCATCATCTAGGTTTTTTGGGTGTGTCTGACTAGTTTTCTTACATTTTTTCATTCCCCACTTACACGGCACCATTTTCTTTCCTCCAATCACATGGACACTTCAGTACCAAATACCAGTGCTGTCTTTCTCCGCTTTCCTTAATTTGTGGGCTCAATCCGGCGCACTCGAAAGGAATGGAGGAAGTACGGCATTGCTCTTTGCCTCTCACTTTACTATCCTGAAATTAATGTAGGTTGTTTGTCGCTACCTTAACTCATACACAAAAGCTTTTGACCTAAGAAACGTTAGGACTTTTAACAACTACCACTCTGTCCTCTTTGATTTGCATCAAAGAGGAAATGGGTTATTTTTAAGAAAGTGGTAATAAATAAAGAGAGAGAATGAATTGTGTGTATGAAATTAAAAGAGAGTTAAAGTGTATGGATGAGATTAAAAGAAAGTGGTGGGCTATTGTGTGTATGAAATTAAAAGAGAGTTAAAGTGTATGGATGAGATTAAAAGAAAGTGGTGGGCTATTGTCCAAAAATAGAAATGATGCAAATTGAGTGGGACGGACCAAAATGGAAAATGATGCAAATTCAATGGGATGGAGGGAGTAGCCATTTGACTTGTTTCTGCTTAGCTTTATTGCAAACATGTTTCTTCTGCACCTTGTGAAAGGCTTGGTTTCGTCCCAGTTTTTTTATCCTTGGTACTAATTTCTCCTAAATAAACGGTTACTTTAATTTGGAATTTTATGCTCTAGGACCTACGTTATTTTGAAAGTTACATGTTGGATTTTCGCTGAGGCATTATCTTTCTTATTTTTTTAAAAAAAACTTGTTAAATTTGCTTGATTATCTGCTTGCTACTTATAATATCCGTTTATTTTAAATGTTTCAGGGAAATGACGGTATTGATGTTGTATCTAATTTACGTAATGGCGCAGCAGTTGAAAAGGCTGTTGCTATTATGCGAGAGAGGGGTTACTCTAATCCACGCAGGTCAAGGCACAGACTGACCCCTGGCACGGTCAAATTCGCCGCTTTTCATGTTTTGTCTCTTGAGGGAAGCGATGGTTTAAATATATTGGAAGTTGCTGATAGGATACAGGTGAAGCATATACTTACTATACAAGCAGGCTAGCAATTGATTTAGTCTATGCAGAATTCTAATAATTGTAGGACTTTTTTTGTCAGAAATCCGGCCTTCGTGACCTAACCACAAGCAAGACTCCTGAAGCATCAATTGCTGCAGCTTTATCTAGAGACACAAAGCTTTTCGAAAGGACTGCGCCTTCAACATATTGTGTGCGTTCACCCTACAGGAAGGATCCTGTTGATGCAGAAGCCATTCTATCTTCTGCCAGGGAAAAGATTCGGGTATTTAAAATTGGGTTTGCTGATGAAGTTGAGGCAGATGTTGATGGGATGGGGGCTGATGATGTTGAAGCTTATGAGGTTGAGAAAGATGATGAATCAGAAAGTGATACAGCTGAAGATCCCGAGATCGATGATTTGACCGCTGAGCTAACACCAAACAAAGAAGCAAATCTTTCTTATGACATGAATAGTTGTGTGCCAAGAATTGGGTCAGACAATGGAAGCGATTTACATTCCCGTGTTGATAAAACTTCCAATGGACTTGTAAATGCTGGTGATGTTTTGTCTTCAGCTCATTTGGAAAGCTTTAAGGAGATGGACAACAATGGATGTTTTGTAGAGGAATCCATTGATGTTGGAGGAATTTGCCAAGAGGCGAATAATACTGATCATGAAGACACTGATGTAGATGAAAGTTGTCCCGGTGAACCTTGGGTTCAGGGACTTATGGAAGGGGAATACTCAAATCTAAGCGTCGAAGAGCGCCTTAATGCTCTAGTTGCCCTTATTGATGTGGCTACTGAGGGTAACACAGTTAGAGTTGCTCTAGAGGTTAGTTTTTCTAGTCATATGTTTGGGTTTGGTCGTGGGTATTTTTCTCTGCTGTTGTAGACTTTTCATGAAAATTTAACGACTGTTTTTACTATAAAATCGTATGCTATGTTCTGATCCAGAAAATATTTATAGGAGCGTTTGGAAGCAGCAACTGCGCTAAAAAAGCAAATGTGGGCTGAAGCTCAACTGGACAAGCGCCGGTTGAAAGAGGAGTTTCTGATGAAGACGCCTTACGCAACATTTGTCCCTAACAAATCAGAATCAAACATGATGGCATCTGCAGCTGATACTGGGCATAGTCCAATGCTTTCATTTGATAAAAGTAATAATGAAACAATGATGCAGCAAAAGTCCTTCTTTGATGCTCATATTGACAATAATTTAAATGCAGCTTCCTCGGAGAAGAATTCAACAACGCTGAATTTTGTTTTGGGTTCAGACAATGTTGCTTCGCAGCAGTCTGTATATGCTGCGGAGCGGTGTCGTGCTCAATTGAAGTCCTATATTGGACATAAAGCTGAGGAAATGTATGTTTATAGGTCATTGCCTCTTGGTCAAGATCGCCGAAGAAACAGATACTGGCAATTTATTGCATCCGCTTCTTGTAACGATCCTGGTGCTGGCAGGTTATTTGTGGAATTGCATAATGGTGGCTGGAGGCTAATTGATTCTGAAGAGGTTTAACTCTTTTCCAGTTCCCCGTTTTTCTCGCCCTCCTGTTTACTACTATACTTATACAAGATGTGATTGTTCCCTTCTAATATTGATATAATACGATAAATTTTTCATTTTTTCCCAATTCTTTGCAGGGTTTTGACGCTCTCTTGGCTTCGCTGGATGTACGTGGGGTGAGGGAATGTCATTTGCATGCATTGTTGCGGAAAGTTGAACTTCTTTATAAGGAGTCTGTTAGAAGGAAAGGATTCGATACTACCATCGATAAACAGAACGGGTTTTCCGTCAAAGCTGAAGCTTCTGAAGTACCATTTAATCGTGAAAGCAGTGGTGGTGTAGATAGCCCTAGTAGTACTATCTGTGCTTCAAACTCTGAGATGTCCGAACCTTCATCATCTTTTAAGATAGAGAGTGGCAGAAACAGTGTTGAAACAAAGAATTCCTTGAGAAGGTACAAAAGTTTTGAAGATTGGATGTGGAAGGAATGCTTCTTCTCTTCTGCTTTATGCTCCGCTAAGTTTGGGAAGAAGAGATGTACGGAGCTGATCAGCAGATGTGATTCTTGTCGTGATCTCTACTTTTTTGAAGATAATCACTGCTCGTCCTGCCATAAAACCTACACCGCATATGACAAGAGTTTTAATTTCTCCGAGCATGTCGTGCAGTGTGAAGGGATTAAAGGAAGCCTCCAGAGTCTCGAATATCCTCCTCCAAGGATAAGATTGCTCAAGGCTCTCTTAGCTCAAGTTGAGGTGCTGTTTTTAATCTTCCTGCGGCGTGTATAATAAACAGCTGTCTCATCTGTAATATTGCTAATCTCTTTCTTTCTCCTCTTTTTTCAATAGGTTTCTGTCCCTTCTGAAGCCCTTCAACCTTTTTGGTCAGATGATTATCGCAAATCTTGGGGAATGAAGCTATATATGTCATCTTCGGCAGAAGACCTTCTTCAGGTTTTTAAGTGCCTTCTCACGTTCTCGAGTTTTTTTTTTTTTTTTTTTTTTTTTTTTTTTTTTTTGCTTATTGACGTCAATTCAGTCTTTCGGAGCTATGTGGACTTTTATTGTAGCCTGCTATTTCCGATATATTTTCTTCCAACCTTGCCTGTTTTCTACTACATTGTTTAATGTCTGTCACAGTGTCACATGATTCGCTAATCTACTCGCGAATTGCAAATCGAAAAAGTGAATTATGGTCGGTTTTGGGCTATTCTCGGACAAATTTGAGCGAATCCCAAATTCAAAGCGAATTATGTTAGACTGGTCTGTCAACTAGGTTTTGACTTTTGTATATGTTCAGGTGCTGACACTACTAGAAGGAGCGATAAAGAGGGATTTCTTGTCATCGCATTTTGAGACTACCGGTGAATTATTGGCCTCTGGTAATGTTGACGGGTACATTGTCAATGATGTCTCCACTTTTGGTTCTATAACCATGCTTCCATGGATACCCCAAACAACATCGGCTGTGGCGTTACGGCTAATGGAACTTGATTCGGCTATTTCATACCTGCCAGATCAGAAAGAAAAAGATTCAGAGCCTAGGCACTTTCTGGTAAGTGTTATCTTATTAATTGGTCTTTTCGTATACTATTTGGTACTTTGATACAGACAAAGCTGATGAATTTTTTGACCGCAAAGTATAGAAAATTTTCTTGTTTTTTTAGTTGTCTCTTCTGCTGTATTTTTCTTGAATATGGGGGCCTCTTACTCGTGCTGGATCATTGTTTTCTGCCTCCAGTAATACTAGCTAACCTTTTATCTAGCGCTGTAATTGAAAGTTTTATTTACTACAACTATTATGATACTTATGAAAGTACACTTATTTTAATTTGTCTTTGTACAATAGAAACTTCATTCCAAGTACACTGTTGTGAGAAATGTCCCAGAGGATGAGCTTGCTGCTGTGGATCAACAGGAAGATGCGTGGAATGACAGGGGGAGTGATCTTGGCTTAGTTTCCATACGTGGTAGTAATGGCCGTGGGGGTCGGGGGAGAACCCGTGGTGGAAAATCCCAAAGGAGGGTTGTTGGTTCTCGAGTTGGCGAACCTAGTAGCAGAAGTGTAGCCTCCAATGAGAGACTTGGTGATGGGCTGGGAGGATGGAAAGGCCGCAGTAGTCGTGGCAAAGGTGGGCGGAAGCGTGGTCGTCGTTCTGTCAGGAAAAGGCAGAAATCTGTCAAGAAGGTGGCACCAGCAGCAACAGCAAGTGTTGGCGTACGAAGTTTACCCGAGCCAATTATCTTCGATAAATCTCCTCCTGGATTTTCTGGACGAGATGAATGGAACGGTGAGGATAGTAGACAGATGATGGCGGACGAGGTTGATGTTAACGATGATAGCAACTCAGAGAGGTCCGACTATGTCGATGATGAGCATGGGCAGGCTTCAGGGGATGAGTACGACGACATGGCCATTGACGACTATGCTGCTGTTTATAATGGCAGGCCAACAACTCATAGTCATTATAATGATGGTGATGAAGAAGATGACGATAACGATAACGATGAAGTTGGAGATGATGATGATGGTGATGAAGTGGCAGATGATGTTGATGAAGATGACATGGACGTCGATGGAGGTGAATATGAACAAGGTGATTTAGATGTGGGAGGATATTTGAATGCTGATTCCGATGATGAGATCGTGGGGAACGGAGATGATGATCAAGATGACACTTCTGAATCCGCATCAACTGAATATAGTAGTGATGAGTAGTTTAAGAGAATGTTGATCAAATGTAATATGTAAGGTTAGAGATGTACGTAGTTTCCCTGTTTATTGTAAATTTGTCGCGGTTTAGCAATTACAAATCTAATCATAATGTTGAGCAGAAGTTTTTTACATATTTAGAGGTTAATCCCAGTTGTATCAAATACAAATTCATCCTTTAAAATATAAGCCCAGCTTCAGTACTCGTAGTTGTAATCTTGTTTCATCTTTTGATGTAGTTTGTGAGTGGACTGGGGATAATTAATATTACTACTTTGTTTCCAGAAGCCCATTGCTTTGATTCGCCATTGACTCCATGAGTAGGAGGGTGTGAGACGGCCGCATATATGCGACCACTCATATGTTCAGCTCTATAATTTTAAAGTTGTCATTTTAAAGCTTGAATTAGACATTTTAGATCTTGAAATAGACATTTTAAGTCTTGAATTTGACAAACTTTAAAGTTTAAACTATTAGAACAGACATTCTAAATCTTGAAACAAATATTTTACAGTTGGAATAAGTAAGTAAAGTATAAAATTAAGGGTTAGAGTAAGGTTTTAAGAGTTAGAATAACATTTAAGCGGTGGAATGGATGTTTTAAAAATTAAAGTCGATAGCTAAAAAATTAAATCAAGCCTCTTGAGAAGAAAGATTGAGCCTTGAAGTATGGGTTTTAAGTGTTAGATTTGGCTTTTTAAGACTGAAATTCGACAAGTATAAAAATGTTTTGATCGCACACGTAAAGCGACCGCATACAAGTTTTTGGGTGAAAATAATGGTATATGTTACATTTTATCATGCCAAACAAATCTTAACAATAAGACTTAGCAAAAAAAAAAAAAAAAAAAAATTATTGGATGAAACCAGTGCATAAATTTCAGCCCAACGAACACAATTACTAAAGTACACCCTACCAAACTTTGAGAGCAGTTGAACCCATCCTATGCAATTTTTCCTATTCTAAAAAAGCAAATGATAAGTGTAAATTTTGTAACGTTAAAATGGTAAAGAGTGGAGTTTGAATATTCAGTTGAATCAATTTTGGATTAATTAACTAAAATAAGTAATTGATTTAGCGAAATCAGGCGAATCAAGTTTATTTTAGCAAAAAATAAGTTTAATTTGGCTAAATAAAATTTTTAAGCTGAATTAAATTTTATTCAATTAAATCAAGTTTATTTTGGCTAGAAATAAGTTTAATTTGGCTAATTCAAGTCTAATTTAGCTAAAATAATTTTAATTTAGTAGAACCAAATTTTGTTTAGCTAAAAATAATTTTGATTCAGTGAAATATATCAAGTTTAGTTTAGCTATAAATAAGTTTAAATTGGAGTAGTTAATTAAGTTCAGTTTAGACAAAATAAGTTTGATTGAACTGAATTGGGTCGTTGTTAGCTAAGTTTTGAAAAAATTATTTATGTCAACTAAAGTAAGTTTGACTTAATCCAATCATTTTATGTCAGCTAAACATAAGTTTGACTTGAATGTATCAAGTTTACTTTAGGAAAAAAAAAATAATTTTGATTCAACTGAATTAAGTTTTCTTGTAAAGTAAATTTTAATTATCTTAATTACGTTTGATTTAACAAAAAATAAGTTTCATTCAGTTGAATCGATTTTAGTTTAACTAAAATATAAGTTAAATTCAACTGAATCAAGTTCAATTTTACTAAAAAAATTTTGATTTAATTAAATCAAACTTAATTCATACAAATTAAAAATAAGTTTGCATTGATTCAAGTAAATCGAATTTATTTTATTTGAAATGAGTAGAAAATATAAGATTGATCATAGTCAAACTATAAAAATTGCCGTTGCGTTTTCAAGCTTTTGTAGAATATGAGAATGAATGATAATATTTTCTTCCTTTTTTAATGTTCTTTTCATTTGAAATATTTCATCTAAAGAAAAGAGAAATTTAATTAATAATTTTGACATATATTTAAAAGATAAAATATATTTATGTGAAATTTTGTTAGATTCGTCTTAATGTATACTTTTTTATTATGTATATTTTTTATTTTTTATTATGCGTATTTAGAGATATTGAAGTTTAAAATTTATTTTGATAAACAGAAAAAAAAAAAAAAAAAAAAAAAAAAACCGCGGGAGTATATGATCAATGGCAAAATAAGTGATTGCATGTAGACGAGGTGTGTAGAGAATCGGTGATTAATTGATTTCATGATTTTAACCGACAAAATAAATGCAATATAAAAATAGAACTCTTGTATTTGTATAATGCAATACAGACCGCCATTTGAATGATACAATAACTTAATGTACACCTGATATTTTTTAATTCATATAGTTAGACAGATTATTCTGCAATTTTAAATTTTCAACCCAACCACAATTATCATGTGATCTTAAACATTGACAATTCTATTATAAAGTCTGAGTCAATAATGTCTCTTATTAATTAATAAATTTTTAAAATAAATATAAATTATTTGAAAATAGCAAACGAGTTCTAAAAAAATTATGAACCAACATAAATTTAAAGTATTTCTAAATAATCGTCAATTATGTCAAAAATAATATGAAATTCTACTAAATGTATTATCTAATGTCATCTTCATGTCATTAAATGTTTTCTAAATGAAGACCTAGATACCAAAAAAATAATAAAAAAATATTAAGACTTTAAATGTATGTAAAAGTTGATGTTCGCAACTAGTTTTATTGTAATTGTATCTAAATACATAAGCGTTAAATATATCTAATTTCATCTGATTAGTACTATAATTTTATTAAATGTATTAATAGTCACCCAAAATAATTTTCGTTAGTCTTTATAGATGCAAATTTATAACAAAAGCATATTTATTAATTTAGTAAAGTGTGTTAGTTCTTCTCAAACAATCCATAAAATAGAATTTTTAACTTTTATGTTGGAGTCCTAGATATACACCCCTTTTGAGTCAGAGTCTGAGTAAGAGTCATTAATTCAATATTTTGCACGAGTTAGGGTTCGAAAAGGAGAATAGCAGACAAATCATACGTATGCCCCTCCAAGTAGAGAGCAAGGAGAAATGCGTGAATCAATTTATCTCCACAAATAAAGGTTTTAGCAAAGAGAAGAGCGAGTGACACACAATGTGCTTGAAAAGATGCAACTTACAACATACATTAACACTCTAACTGAGCCATGATAGCTTAAAAATGAAAGACACAAAAAATAATTAAATAACTGAATAAAACTATAAAACAAAAGGAAAATTAAGAAAAATAAACTATCAAAAATCTGAAATACAAATAAAACGTCTCCAACTATTTTTATCTGTAGTCAGATTGTCTTTCCATACCCTAAATGCAACCCTTATTAAAAAAACTAGTGTAACATCACACAATGAAGTATGAAGGGCCACAGAAGATTTTAATTAATGCTCAAAAAATGGCAGTCCACAAGTCTAAAAGTACCAAATGAACTATTATATAATGATAAATATTAAAATCAATCAAAGTCAAAACAAAAATATAAAAACAAAATCTTATAAAAGATTTGAATAAAACTTCAATTACTCATTAATATTAGTTGTGGCCATTATCAATTGACTATGCACAAACACAGTTCCTTTCTTTGTCTTTCCTTCATATTTACAACAAATCTCCCCTCCATTTCTCTACCCTTCAACCTCAACTAGCTTATACAATAATTATTTTATAATTATTTCCCTAACTAGGCTTTATTTTATCTTATCTTATCTTATCTTATTAATTTTGGTAATTAAGCCTAGGTAGGCTTTGTAATGCTGGCAGTATCCCCCTTAAGGAGTAACACCAAAGATGGAAACAAAGGAGGTCCAATGGATCCGAATTTCTCCATGGGAAGTGAAGAATTTCCGGATTTTACAGGGGCAAATTTGTTGGATAGCATCGATTTCGATGATTTGTTCATGGGTATGCATGAAGGAGATGTGTTACCGGATCTTGAAATGGATCCGGATCTGTTGGCAGAATTCTCACTTAGTACTAATACTACTGTGGGAGATGACTCTTCTGATGTTAATAATTCATCTGCTATGTCTATTGAGAATGTTATTAGTTCTTGTGAAGATGGGGACTTAGCTTTATTTGATGCTTATGAAGTTAATAATGAAAATATTAATATTCATAATGATAATAATATTATTAATAATGATGTTGTTAGTCAAGTAATAAGAGGGATTGATAAGGATGAGAAAGTTTTGGAAAAGGATTTGAAGGAAGAGATTGAGAGTAAAATGGATCTGAAATCGGAGACCCGAATACCCACCAATATATCTTCTAAGGAAAGTGAGAAAGGGAAGAAATCATCATCCAATTCCAAACTTTCTGGGGCTAACAATTTTAGTAATAATAACAACAATCAAGCCAAGAGAAAAACCAAGGTAATAATTCCTATTTTTAGTATAATTGGTTTTTTTAATAATTAAAATAGTAGTGTTCTTCTACAATGAATACCTATATAAATAATTCTGTGATTGAATTAAGTAACATTTAAAAATATTTATGTATAGTTTATATATATATATATATATATATGATACGATTTAAACAGTAATAACATTTTTAAGCCGCGGTGTATGATAATCAAATTTTGATAAATTCATATTTTCTAATTATTTTTAAAGATTATTAATAACTTTTACTATGGAACCAAGATAATTACTTGATATAAAATACGATGGATAGAAATAAATACTTAGATTTATTATATATTTAATTAGTATTGACAAAATGAGTAAAATAAATAGGTGGATTGGACGCCGGAGCTTCATAGGAGGTTTGTGCAAGCAGTGGAGCAACTAGGAGTGGATAAGGCAGTTCCTTCAAGGATTTTAGAGCTTATGGGAATTGATTGTCTCACTCGTCATAATATTGCAAGCCATCTTCAGGTATTTTCCTAGCCTAATTAAATCTTGTATAAGACCGGCTTATAGTCTGACATATTTAACCTGATTCTTATAAGAAATCAAAATAAGTGTTTTAAACAACTACACCCGAGTATGTTAAGTGTAACAATGAACGTTTTAATTAATTTAATTTAAGATTGTTTAATAGTGAGACCGTCTTAATCGAGAATTCTCATAATTCTATATGTTTTACATGGACTTTTTTTGCTATGAAGTAGGGAACAATTTTAGCCATAATTGTCTTATTATGTATCGATACTCACATGTCTTGGAATTAGCTTTTGTACTGTTGATGAACATATTTATAATTACATGTGGGACGATGACAATAAACGTCCATGGCCAAGAACATATTTCATTCGATTACCCGTTAATAAATCGTAATCCAATAATAAATCTAGCAATGAATATGTGAAATTTGCTATTAGTTTTAAGACTAAATTAGGGCTTCATCAAGTCTTTTAATGTTTAGCTTGATAATCAATCGACGGATAGACACTACAACAAATTTAACTTTTTGCGATATCAGATTTAGTGGCATTTATAAAATGTCACTGATTTACATTTTTAGTGTAATAATTATTGGTTTTTATTCTAAGTTCCACTATAAAGTGATTTAGTGACACTTTATTTGGTTTTTAGTGGCATGTGTAATTGTTATATAGTTTATAGTGGCATTTATGAGAAATGTCACTAGATCCTATGTCGTAAAAAATTTTAGTGTGATTTTTTTATCATGCTGTTAAAAGATCTAATAAATGTCGCTAAATCCTCTATATATACTATTAGAAATTTAAAGTATTGACATTTAAATTAAATGTCGTTAAATATATCCCACTAAAAGCAAATTATGTTCTAGTGAGAGTTCTTATTCATTGACGTTTTTAGTTACTTGAGCTCACTACTACTTAATTAGTTTTAGGTAACACCCAAAAACATTTAAAATGTTACCATAGAGCTAAGGTAACACATTTTTTGGTAGGTGTTACGTATGACTGTGTAATCTGATCTCTTAAACAATACTTTCATATGTATATAGTAACACTTAAAAATCAATGACGCAGTAAATGATACTCTTCTATCCCTTTAATTCAGTATTAAAGAGAAAGTGAAATGTTTTTTAAAAAAGGTAGATATTTGGTAACAAGTAAAGAAAGAAATTGAATTGTACGGATGGAAAAAAGAAAATAATTGTTTATTTTCAAAAATACAAGAAAATAATTGTCTATTTTCAAAAATACAAATGAGCAGAGTAAGAACTTGAAATTAAAAATGATGCTTAATAAGAGTTACGAAGGAATAGGTACAAAGACTAGATTAGGGTTACATCTTATACTAATAATTTCTATAATGAACTAATATATATAATGTTGTGACATATTTTCAGAAATATCGATCACATCGAAAACATTTGCTAGCTAGGGAGGCAGAGGCAGCAAATTGGACACAAAAGCGACAAATTTATGGTGTCGCAATGGGAGGAGGCAAAGGTGGTGCTAATGTAAGCCCGTGGTATCCACCAACAATGGGTTTCCCTCCAATGACAACCATGCACCAACCTTTTAGACCACTTCATGTTTGGGGACATCCAACTATGGACCCTCAAGCTAGGGTGCCTATGTGGCCTAATAAACAACTTAATGTTGTTCCTCCAACTACTCCTTTACCTCCAGCATGGGCTCCTCCTCCACCACACCCTACCTCAGCTGATCCATCATTTTGGCACCAACGAGTAAGTTGATCTATTTTTTTCATATATATATATATATATATATATATATATATATATATATATATATATATATATATATATATATATATATATATATATATATATATATATACATATATATATATATACATATATATATATATATATATATATATATATATATATATATATATATATATATATATATATAAAATAATAATCTTGTATTTTAAAATTATGTAGAAGTATGTTTATTCCTCAATATTGATGAATCAATATACTCACTTCATCCATATATTAACTTCCCTTTTGTTTTTGCAAAAATGGCAATGTAGTATATTAATCGTTAATATTTCTAATTGAGTGTAATAAAAATTTTAAAAGTTGATACTAATTAAATTTACATTAAAACGAATCAAAATAAGATTTCACTTAATTATGTTTTACCTTATAAATTAAGAATAAAATACAAAATATAGAGTCTTATGGTTAAAAAGAATATTGAAATAGTACCTTTAACTATTTTTTGAATTATAAATATATTCGATAAGTTAAAGTGAAATTTTATTTTATTAATCTAATCAAATGCATGCACATTTTCAATATATAATTTTCATGAAATTAATAATATGTTATCAAATTCTTTTTATATACAATGTCAAAGAAGTGAAATAAAGATTTTGAAATACCAAAATTAAAACAATAATTACTAGGGATGAGAGTAATTTATAATATCTTATTATTATTATTATTATTATTATTATTATTATTATTATTATTATTATTATTATTATTATTATTATTATTATTATTATTATTATTATTATTATTATTATTATTATTATTATTTCCTTAATATATAAATCTAGAAATCTTGAATAAAAGTTATAAAAAATAGGCAATAACATGAACTTTAATGTAAAAATTGTTGGAGAATAGTTCATATTTAATTATTAGTTGAAGAATTAAATAGAAATTGATTATCGTATACGTTTAATGTATTATTCCTCCTATTACCAAATTTCTCCCTATTGTGCTGGTCTGTTATGTACTGACTCCAATGACAAATTTATGTCATATAGGAGTGAGAATAATTAGGATTAAAAAGGAAAGCTGTAAAATAGAATGTGATGGGATGGGCCAAAAGAGGGCATATTGGTTAAAATGGAGTAAGAGCAGGTTCAAAAATCCAAAATGGGAAGGATGACCACAGCTCTCCTGCGACATGCACTACCTCAGCTTGCTTTCTACGACCACTGCCAGCAATAGTAACAACTCATGCCTTCCTTGCTCTTTTTGTATCCTTGTCTCACACGAATATTCCACTCTCCATTTTCTTCTATTTTTCACGTCAACTTTCAACTTCTTATTTTATCACTCTCTTCCTCATCCACCTCATTATTATTATTATTATTCAAAATGAAAAATTTTCATTAATTCAGAAAAAAAAACAGTACAAAATAATAGGAGTACCACAATATAAGAGAACTACCTTCCTCTTAGAGTATATAACATATTCTAGAGCCTCAACCATCAGCTTAGACGTTTGGTTGAGTTGGTTCTTTGACATGGTATCAAAGCCAGCGTGACTAGGTCACAAGTTCAAATCTCAACCAACCTTCATTTAAAGTGAAATATTTAGCGCCAGGTATAAGAAGGGTTTGTGTTGTATTCAATAACTCAAAGGGCTCTCGTGTGAGGGGGCGTGTTAGAGTATATAATATATCCTGAGGCTTTAACCATCAGCTTAAGCGGAAGGGTTTTCACACTCCCATTCTTCATAGAAATAAACGTTAAAAGAAGTTTGTAGAAAGACAAGCAACAAGTTTTCACACCCTTATGAATATAAAAGATTGGTATGTGAAAAATATATGTCCTATACTTAGTGCTTTTGAATTACTCATCATCATTATTATTATTATTATTATTATCATTATTATTATTATTATTATTATTATCATTATTATTATTATTATTATTATTATTATTATTATTATTATTATTATTATTATTATTATTATTATTATTATTTATTTTCATTATAAATCGTATTATCTTTCATATAGTAAAAACTGATGTATCGTCGAGCAACAAGTTGAGCATTCACATCCTTTTAAACACAAAAAGCTAGTCTATGGTAAATATATACTCTAAATTTAGTGCTAATAGAGTTACTCAAACAAAACGATGCAATATTAGAGCTACTAGAATTATAATAATAATAATAATAATAATAATAATAATAATAATAATAATAAAGAGATTTTAGATTTACTTATTCTCCCCTTGGTAATTAAACTTCTACACTTTGTAGGAATTTAAACTTTTAAGAGTAGTTACACTTTTAATGCTTCTCTAAGTTTTTGTCAATCAAACAAATACTCAAAAATACAATTATTCAAAATTATAATTTAAAAATTTCAAGAGAATTAACTTACAACCAATTAACTTCTACGTTACGATCATAACAAAATTAATGTACACATAAAATGCCAGAAAATTTAACCACAAAACAATAATGTGAAATATTGCTCGTGAACTTTGCTTCTTGTTCTTCATTCCCCACCACCCCACCAAAAAAGTACAGACTTGTCCCTTGGAGTTTTGTACTTTGGGTGTTTCCGAGAAATATATTTATTCAAATGAACTTTTATTATTTAATCTTTATGAATTACTCTAATCTATTTTAATTTCCTCAAATTTGGCTATAAAAAATTATTATATTGTAAGAAAGTTTGCATAAGGATAAATCTTATAAGACCTTACATGAATATATTTGATCTTTAATATATACTTAAAACATAATGTTTAAATTTCTCTCTTCTAAAATGAAAAATTTTTAAATGGACAAACAAAAAGAGTTCTAAAATGTACAAACAAAAAGAATTGAGGAAGTAGTAAGGCATATGATATAATGAACTAATTAATGATTATATCAATTTGAATATTTGATTCTTAAGAAACACTTAGGGTAATTGATCAAAAGAAAATAAATAGGAGTATATTATCAAATGTATTATTATTATTATTATTATTATTATTATTATTATTATTATTATTATTATTATTATTATTATTATTATTTAATTTCATAAAAAGATACTTTATAAGAAATTAATGAAGAGTTGATCAACAAGCTGAATATACACCCTTTTAAATACAAAAAGCTAGTCTCTAAAAAATATAGGCAGTGATATACCCAAATAGTTTGGAACATTACTAATCGAAATGAATATACCATTACTTCTAAGAGTAAAACCTAAGGTCCTAAATTTACATTTAATATTTGAGGGCAGCAACTTCCGCTAGTTTCCCTTCATCAAATCTCACGTTAAAAATTATGAAAAAGAAGACAAAACTGGTTTCAAAAAATAATGATAGCTACAAAAATTAAATATAAATCATTTAGACTATTTGTATGAATTCGTCTTACTATAAGATGATCTCATATTACAAGACTTGTCAGTAAGTAATTGTTTTTAATAACTGTTTTAATCAGTTAATAAATGTTACTTCCTCTGTTCTTTTTTATTTGTCTAATTTAAGTTTATCCACTTTAACAGAGAGAAATTTAAATTGGATTCTTGAAGTATATATTGAAGATAAAATATATTCACGTGAGATTTTGTTAGATTTGTCTTGTAAAATTTTTTAATATATAATTTTTATAATTTTTTATAATGCGTATTTAAAAGATATTAAGGATTAAAATTTGCTAAAAAGTACGTACAAAAGGTAAATTAAAAAAGAAAAAAAACAGAGGGAGTATATAAAATAGATAACTCCAATACTTTGGTTATAGTGAGTTCATTAATAGTTAGAGTTTATTTTGATGGACGAGGAACAGTTCAATTTCATTAATTTTTGAATTTTCCAAAAATATTTCTTCCAATAATTTATTTGTGACGAACGGATGGAATCTGCAGAGACTACAAGTACCAGTAGCAGTAGCAGTTCCGGGGATCCCACCACATACAATGTTCAGACCGGATCGACATGGGCTTCTTCCTCAGTCTGGATCCCGCCCTTCCATTGACCTTCATCCGGTTAGCTTTTCTTACACTTCTAGTTCTCTCCAATAATATGTATTCAAACTCATACATTACAACAAATAGATTACTGAATATTATTTTTTATTTTTTAATGGAGTATGATTTTTATGATTAATGGGGCTACTTAAAAATAGCTATTGATTTATGTCGAATAAATTAAACCTCTCTAAAATGTTATTTACTATATATTAATAGGTTAAACCATTTAAGTTATTTGCATTTATTTTCAATTAGTAAAATAATAATTCCGTAGCTCAGATTTTTATAATGTAATCGGCCTTATAATCAATGAGTATTATTGCATGATCAATTGATGATCATGGTGTTTGACCTTATCTCAACAACCATACAATTACCTATATTATGAAATCAATTAATCAAACAACTTTTATTTGTTGGATCTGACCAAATAGACTATTCATAATCATAGTTATAAGTTAACAACCCAGTACTCCATATAAATCGGAAGAGTTCAGAGGAAAGGATAGCGGATATGTCCTTGCCCCCAAGGAGAGAGCATAGGTTTATGCAGGAGAAGGTTGATTGATACCTAGAGGTGTTTAATGGGGCGGGTCGACCCAACGGGTCAAGGGTCAGGTCACATTTTAACGGGTTATTAGCAAGTCGAGTTAATAATGAATCGGGCCGTTAACGTGCCTTGATGTATAGGATCAGGCCAGGCCGGGCCGTGTTAGATAATTATAGAGATTGGTTGCAAAAAAAATTTACCTATATTGGTGAGTCGACCCAACAAACCTAAAATTAAAAACTATTATATGTACTTTCAAAAGCGGGTCGGTTTTAAACAGGCTTGACCTACCCCATCACGTCTAAATTTCACATTACCCACCCCGACCCTACCCATTTAAACTATTAGTAAATGTCTAACGTTTATTCCTGTTGTGTATATGTACAGTCGAAGGAGAGTATAGATACAGCCATTGGAGAAGTTTTAGCAAAACCATGGAAGCCACTCCCAATAGGGTTAAAGCCACCATTGATGGACAGTGTTTTGGTGGAACTCCAACGTCAAGGCATTTCTAAGATTCCCCCTTCTTGTCCTTGATTTATAAATAAATTATCGATATATAATATAACCCTCAATTTGACGACATATCTAAAAATATATAATAATAATAATAATAATAATAATAATTTACTACACTCTCTTTTCTAGTTCATCTCTCTTTATGTTTCTCTATCCAATGTACAACGACTTACGAGTGTTGTTTTGTGAATAAATTTTGTTATTTGAGGCATTCTATTATCTTTTTAATTACCTTTCGTTATTTATTTCCATGTTTTTTGGACAATGATGATATTCTAACCTGTATTTTGAGTTAATTTATCAAATTAATGAAATTAATTTTAGTATTATGTGTCACAATTATATTTTTTTCCACCTAAATTACCAAAATAATAATAAAAAAAATACTAGTGTGAAATCTATGCTATACACTTAGTTGTTAGTATGAAGATACATATTTGAATATAATTTAAAGAATGATGAAATATAAATATCATTATATAAATTTAAATATTTTCAAATATGATATATAATCGATACAAGTAGATTATAAGATAATAATTGCAAGATTAAATACAATTATTGTATTTTTATATGTCCGTGTGTATGTGTGCACGTGTGAGTGTGTGTGAATTAATATAAGCAGTAAAGATCATATTGTGAAAATACTCCTTTGAACTTACACCAATTGTCTCATTTAATTTTTTACATTATATCCAATTCTTTAATTCAATCCTAAATATTTTTCATTGTGCAAATTAAAATTATCAAAATTAATATTGATAAAATTTATATTGAAACGAAACAAACAAAATCTCACATGACTATATTTTGACATCTAAATTTAGAATAAAATATAAATTAAAAGTAATTAATAAGTGAAGTAGTGTGTAAAAAACAAATGAAATACTTGGTATGAATTAGAGGGACAATATCATTTTAGTAATGATTTTCGTATTTTTGAAGTGATAATAATATTTCTTACATCTTGATATCAATAAATTCAAGATTGTCATATTGATTGATCAATTCACCTTTTTGTATCATGATTGTAATCAAAAAAAAAAAAAACTATAATAGATAAATTCTCACAAGTATACAAATTTTAAAGGTAGTTTACGATGAAAAAACACTTCAAATTTAGAATGACCTAATTTAAATAGTTTAAAATTACTTAGTCTATTTTTATAATTTGGAATTATTTTATATTGTCTTAATTATATTTATTTCATTTGACATTAGTTTTAAATTTTTTAAATTGGATTTATTTTATTATACTAGTACATATATATATATATATATATATATATATAAAAGGAAGGGAAACAACTTTAGTATGTGTCTGGACTGAGATACCCTAATCTGAATGCCCAGTACTTAAAATGAAGAAGATTTCTTAATTGTCATAAAGCATGTAGTTTAAAATGATGAACAATGAAGCCACAGTTTGGTGCATACTGAAAAGAAGTACAAAGTAATTTAGCAGTTAAAGTTGCATGCTTCCACGTTTTAAGTAAATGCCCTAAATTCACTTTTAATGGGAGAAGGAAACATCACCAAAAAGTTGGAAACAAATAGTTGAACAGCGTTACTGGATTCTGGAGAAGGGTTTCAATCAACCTAAAACATCACTCTACTATCATTGGAGAGTTGGTATTTATTCATACAAACTTCAAATCACATATAAACCTGTTCACCCAAGTCTATCCACTTTGAGATGATCAATTTAAGATACTCTTTTCATAACTTTGGCCTCAGAGGTAGTCGATCACTCAATCTTTTAGTCATTTAAATTAAAGGTGATCTTACTCCAAAAAGGCTAGACAGCAACTAAGACAACCTCAAGAGTGCACTAATTATCCACTAAACTCTAGTACAAGACAAATTTGTGCTAACCTCAAATGTGTCTGGTCCAATCTGGCATAAATTAATCGGTAAACTAAACGTTAAAATGGTGAATTAAACATTTGAGAGCAAAAATTAGATGCTACTATGTAAAAGAACTTACAAAATAATAAATTAAACAGAAATTAACAAGAATTTAAAGGAAAATATTACGGCAGTTAGATAGTGTATAAATTTGATGCTATCATGTAGAAAAATTTTACAAAAGTGCTACCATTAGCTTTTTATGAAAACTAGATGCTTGCACGTAGAATTTCCCTATTTTTTTCGATTGTTTCACATCAATGATCCAACTTTTGTGAATTTCACTGCATTTTAGTCGGAATTTGAAATTTCAAACTACGTATATTGCATAAGACCATTATTCTATCATTCTATTTAAGTCATATTCTACATTTTGTTTCCTTGCTTGTGTTGCTGGTTTTGTGGCAAGAGCCATATTTCTTAATCCTGATAAATGATATTAATTACTCATCTATAATAAGAGCTTCTGAATTTTATTCCTAGCTAAATTTGTTATTTTTAACATTCTAAATTTATTTTAACCTAACCTAATTATTCCATTGGCCAACCCAATTATAAGGAAAATTTTAAAAAGAATTATAGCTACTCTTATGAGAGAGCAAAGAGTTCATCTTCTTATAATATGTATTAGTTGGGTTGTTTGACCTATATATGAGGGGCGTTTTACAGTGAGACAGTCATACCACAATTTTTAAAAGAACTACTCCCTCTACTTTCATTTGTTTTTCTCACTTACTTTTTTCATAGATTTCAATGTAAACTTTAAATAAAATAATTTTAATTGTGAGTTTTCAAAAATTTTAAAAAGTTGATCTTTAGAAAATTTATATTAAAATGAATCTATTAAGATCCCGCATAAATATATATGTTTTTTATATAAATCAATGAAAAATTATAATTAAAGTTAACATAAAAATTTATAAATTTTATTTATTTAAGAAAAACATATAAAAACAAATAGGAACATTATATTACCGTTTTTGTTGATTGAGTTAGACATGAAGTATTAGAAGCGTTATTGCATCCTTAGCTAGAGAGAGTAACATCATAGTTGTAGAATCAAGAATGGGGACATATAGCAAATGGATAAAATGTGGACATGCATTATTAATTACCCCAGACATACGAAATTGAATAGTGGACCGGCTTTTATGAAACAAGACATTCACCTAGTGAGCCTAATCGTTTTCTGTCACCTGGGGACCACTTCTCATGCACGTGTCAATCGTTCTCACTAAAATTGAAGGTTGTGAGTGATTTCAAATATTTGCATTAAATTATTTTTTCAACTCAAAAAATATATGTTATTATTACAATTTTTTTATTTTAGTCTGTTTTTAAAGTATTTTTACTTAAGTATTGTTTTTTCTGCTTTTTGTATTTTTTAGCAATTTATTGTCTTTTATTTTCATTTAATTTTAATTAAATCCGCACAATTTAGTAGAAAACATTAATTTTTAATATTTGTACTATTATTGGTGCTGCGATTTCTATGAAAGAAGTAATTATAATATTGGCATCTACACCTTGGTAGGTAACTGACATTTAGGTGAGTTAATTAGTTTTTAGCTTAGTTTTTTATTGGTCGAACTAAAAAGAAATAGTCATAAAACTTCTAGTTGATAAATTGTTTTATACGTTAGTTAAAAAGTTGATGTTTGAACTATAATAATTTACAATTTTTTTAAATGACTGTTATTTATCTATAAATCTTTAATAAAAATAAAAAACCAAATATTGAGTTTCAAATACGAAGGGGTGAGGATGGAACTCACGGGAGTTTTATAAACCTAAGTTCTGAAACAAAAACTGTAAGTGAAGTAGTTGGAGCCACAAAAACAAGAATGTCGTAAGCGTAAGTGCGTAACACCCAAATTACATCAAATAAATGCAGCGACATTAGTAAAATCCAACCTTGTTTACATCAAAGTTGACGTGGCAGTTTTTATTGTGGACTCTTGACTGAGATAGTCTAAGTAAATAACAATTATTTATAATATTGACAAATCACCTTTATATGAAAAAATATAATAAGGTATGACTTTTAGAATTTTAATTTATTTTTTTTGTTTTATTTATTTTATTAATATTTATTTTATTCTTTTGTGATGATTTACAAATCAAATTTATTAATTAGGAATTTCTGATGTGGACCCCAGTTGGGAACCTCATTTTCCATCTATGTCAATCACTCACTGATATTTCTTAACTCAATTTTTAGGTGAGCACTTAATACCTTTATTCTCTCCCCTTTTTATTTTCATGAAAGACAAAATTGAATTATTTTAAAAAAAATATATATAAATAAAAAGAAGAATGAATTATGTGGATAAAATTAAAATAGAGTTCAAACGTATGGATGAGATTAAAAAAGTAATAGACCATTATCCAAAAATAAAAATGATGTAAATTAAGTGAGACGAACAAAAATAGAAAATGCTGCAAATTCAATGGAACATAGAGAATACTTCTTAAATTATATGAGTATTAAAAACAGAAACTATAAATTAAGTAAAACATATCAAAATTACAAATAATCATAAACATCTATTAATTTTGATGTATAATAAATTAACAACAAATAGCACACTTAGAGTGATTGTGTAATTTAATTTGTCATTTTTTGATTGGATTAAAAATGTCTACTTTTTAATTCCTTAATTATGAAAATTATTAATAATTATATCAATTAAATATGTTACACAATTTAATCATATTCGCTTATATCCCTCCATTCCTTTATGATTGTCCATTATTGACTTTTAGGCAAAAAATTTGAGGAGAATCTTTACTTAATATAGAACATTATTTTAAAATAGAAAATGAAGGATTCGTTCATGTTTTGGAAAGATAAATCAGAAAAATAAATAAAGATATGATAATCATTAATATGTAATTAATATCTTACAATAATTTCACTTTCTATCGATTATTTGAATAATAAAATAGATTACTTAAACATATAGTAAAATGAGTATGAGGATAGCTTTGGAAAAATTTATGTCAAAAAAAAGAAATGATTCTAAAGTGGACAAACTTATAAAACTACTCGTTTTAATAATATAGATAAATAAAAAGGAACGGAGGAAATACTAAACATTAAAGTAAAAATGGAAATAAATAAACTACTCTATTTAAAATCAATCAATTACAATGCTTCAACAACCATAAGTATAAAATTCTTTTACATATACCAATACTAAATCTCTTTTCCAATTACAATTTTGCATTTAAGAAAAAATTAATAATTATCATAATTTATTTTCATTTAAGAAAAAATATGTATTATTACACTTAATTGATTTAATAAGAATTTTAAAGAGTTTAATTGTTTCAATAAAATATTTTATTTGTACGTGAGGAATTATTTATAAAAAATATATTAATTTAGTTTATTAAATCACATTTTAATTGGTTAAATTTTAATTAGGTTAAAATTAAAATCTAATAAATTAATTTGAAATGACTTAAAATAAGCTTAACTCATTCATAAATAGTTAGTTTATTTTATTTAATGAAAGATACCATCAAAAATACATTTTAGTATAATTTTTGAGTTAAATTAGTTTAAATATTTTAGTAAGTTGTATTGTTATCCAAAGTAATATTTTAATATATAATATTTATATACTTTTCTTTAACAAAAGAGTATATTTTTTTCATCATTCTTTAAAAATTTAATTTATATATCTTTATACTAAACTTCGTGCATGGCATGGACTTTTAAACTAATATTAAATACAAGAGGCGGAAGAATATACAAAAATTGACCAAATCAATATAAGATCAGATTACAAAGAATAGTACATTTTCTCTGTCACTATGATATCATTACATCATACAATTACCGTTTCATTATTATACGCATTACAAAGAATAGTACATTTTCTCTGTCACTATGATATTATTACATCATACAACTACCGTTTCATTATTATACGCATTACAAAGAATAGTACATTTTCTTTGTCACTATGATATTATTACATCATACAATTACCGTTTCATTATTATACACATTTTAATGTATTATTTTTATCATTTGTATATATATTATGCACATCTAAAAATTATAAAAAGTTAATATTATGAAAATATGCGATCACACGATTTAAATAAAATTTAACTTGACTATGTTCTTTCTTACATATTAGCCACCATATATATAAAATAAACTTGAATGATGAATAATATCAATAAACATAATACAACAAGTGTTTCAGAACGGCGAAAATAGTAAATGATGGATACATTAGATAAATAATGTCAATAATACTTTAGATAAATAATTTGATATAAAGGTAGGATTAAAATTTTTATCATCTGAGAGGATTAAGGTGAATATTCTAAATTTTAACTTTTTCTCTTAAAATGTAATAGTTTTAATTGAAAAAGAGATCAGAGTAAGAGAAAATAAATAGATAAAAGTAAAAAGAAAAAAATTAGCAAGGACAATACATAAAATTTAAAAAGTTCCAAAGTAAAAAGTAAAATGGTAGCACACTCATATATGAACACAGATAGTACATATATAAAAGAGAAAATTCTATGAAACTACCTATTCTATATCTGAATTTGCAAAAAATTAGGTAATTTTTTTTGCAAAAAACTACCTTATGTAATATTTTTGTTTGCAAAAAACTACCTTCTAATGGATTTGAGAATTTGACCGTCAAAACTAACCTTTGACTATCACGTGTGACGCATGTGACCCTTTAATAAGCAAACCTTCCTTCTTCATTTCAGAACTGTTCTTCATTGCTGCTAGACAATTAGAGCAGTGGCGGCAGCAGCAGTGGCGGCAGCAGCAGCTACAGCACACGAATATGTGCAAGGAAGTGAAGAAACCAGGTGCCTCCAAATGGATTAAGTACATGACAGAACATGAAGATGTTGATAATATTGACAAAGGGTTGAGACCTGCTTTTGCTGATGATTTCAGATTGATGCGTGGTTATAAACTTGAAAAGGAAGGTATTGATCAACCTGTTGAGGAAGATATCCACCCAGATTTCTTGTAGTTCCTAAGTGCAAAATCGATATATCGGTGAAAATTTCTTCCCATTTTCAGAGATTTTGATAAATTGCTATACTCTGATTCATACTTTGGTTATTAGTTTCAATAAAGGGCCTTTGAATTGCATTTGAAAATTGAAAGTCAATTGGTTCTAAATATGATATTTCTAGTACTCTAAAATCAGATCATCAATTATATGAGATACAGAAAAAATCAGCATTTTAGGACAAGTAATTTGACTGTGCATCAAACAGTATTATTTGACACTGCATCATGAATAAGCTTTACTGTTCCGTGTGCGAGAGCGAGCTACTCTGATCACAAACTTCAGGATTTAAGGTAGCTGAACGAAGAACTTTCAGGGCCTCGTCAACTTTCATTTTGAGAGAATCTGGAAACTCAATCAGATGTAGTACTTCTGTTTGATCCATCTCAAGCAGCATGCCAGTGATTTTTCTTGCATTTTCAGGCGCAATTTGCTCCATCAATCAGATATAGTTGTTTGAAGAGCAGCAATGAAGAACAGTTCTGAAATGAAGAAGGAAGGTTTGCTTATTAAAGGGTCACGTGCGTCACACGTGATAGTCAAAGGTTAGTTTTGACGGTCAAACTCTCAAATCCGTTAGAAAGTAGTCTTTTGCAAACAAAAGTATTACATAAGGTAGTTTTTGCAAAAAAAATTAGATAAGGTAGTTTTTTGCAAATTCAGGTATAGAATAGGTAGTTTCATAGAATTTTCTCTATATAAAAATATGGAGTAAAATTTAAGTAATTTAATATAGATACTTTCCCCGAATATTGTTTAAAAATAGAATATTTTTGACTTTATATAAAATATAAACATAATTTTAAGACTCTTGTACGGGTAGATTATATAAATTTTTAAAATTTTTATAATTTAAACAAAGTCGATAAGTATTATTGGAAATTATAGAGAACAATAAATCAAAATATCAACAGACAATTTATTATATATATATATATATATATATATATATATATATATATATATATATATATATATATATATATATATATATATATATATATATATATATATATATATATATATATATATAAAATTTGGATCATGTGAAAACTAATTAAAATGGTGAAAACTGAAAACAAGGGTACATAAAAGCTCAAATTGAGTACATATTTGGGTGGCAGGTTTGTAAATAATTAGGCATTTGCTAAATAACGTACAGATATGCTTAAAAGGGGTACATATTCAAATGACATTTTTGTAAGTAATTTGAATTTTTTTCTTAATGTACACCCTATAAGATAATATGTACCCCTTTTGCTACAATATGTATACCACTGTCTGTTTTCAATTTTCACCACTTTAAGTGTTTTTATTTGATCCTACCCCTATATATATATATATATATATATATATATATATATATATATATGTATATATATTGGACTAGATTAATTATTGTCAGTTTATTAAAATCCAACTCAATTAGTAATGAGATAATTTATGAACTAATTTAAAAACGTTTTTCCTTATAACAAAATACTCTAATTATGTTAAATATGTAAATTGTTTTACAGTTGTAGAACTGTATTGATTTTTAGACTGACTTAGAAAAAACATACGATAAGGTGTTAAGAGAAGTACTTTGATGAACAATGATAAAGAAGAGTATCTTGAAGACGTATATTAATATAATGCAAGATATATATCGAGAAGTAAAGATGAATTTTGTGACATGCAGTAAGGCACCATAATATTTCCCGATCATAATTGGCCTTTAGCGAGACACGATCCAGATCCGACTTGTTTTTTTTTTACTCCAGTTCTAAGTGAGATTAGTCATTTGATACAAGGACACATGACTGGTGCATGTTGTTTGCAAATAGCAGATGACATCGTTTTAGTGTCATAGACCAAGGTGGGGGTAAAAGCAAAGTTAGAGAGTTGGAGATAAGAGTTGAGTCGTGAGCGTTAACATTAAGTCAAAGTAAGACAAAATACACGAATTGTATTTTTAATTAGCAAAACCAAAAAACAAGAGGAGCTGCTAAAAAAAAAGAAATCAATTGTTCAAATATTTTGGGTCAACAAGAACAACAAAATCCGGGTCCAAGCCCATCTTTCTTGCGTGCTGCCCGTGTGGAAAGAGGGAAAAAAATGGCTCACATACCAAATCAAAACCCCTTTAACCTTCCCTTGTGCTTTCTTGAGAGATCGTCTTTTGTAAAGACGACTCTTATAAATCCAATCCAAATCTAATTTATATTAATTTAAAATAAATGACGCATACGTGTGGAGTGAAATGTTAAAAGTCACATAATATATTTGGGGTTATACTATCATATATTTGGGGTTATAAACTTATAACATAATTTATCTGGGGTTATAAAATAATATATTTGAAGTTATAACAATACACTAATTCTTAAATGAGACAGTCTCACAGTGAGATCATCTCTATTGGGCTGACCAAATATACACTTTCTATCTTAAATTGATCACTTATAACGTTAAAGTGATCACTTACAATTTTAAAATAATTATTTTTTATAGTCTTAAAGTGATTACTTGTAACTTTAAAACGATTATTTACTATTTTAAAGTAATCAATTAAAAAATTGGCTAATTATATGGCCCTATCTAATGGTGAGACGATTTCATACAAGATGAGCTATATATATATATATATATATAGAGTTATAACAACATATATTTGTGGTTATAACATAATATATTTGAGGTTATAACATAATATATTTAATTGGGTATATAATGGTCTGTGTTTGAGGGTATAGTATTTTTTTAACACCAAATATATTATATTATAACCCCAAACATATGTTGTTATAACCCCATATGTATTATATTTTCAAATATATTATGTTATAATCAAAAATATATTTTATTATAACTCAATATATATTACGTGATAACCTCAAATATTATTATGTTATAAGAATGAAAGAAATAATGGCGGTTTTCAAGTTTGATAAGATGAGAATCAAATGTGATGAATTCATTAAAGAATTGGGTTTTACTGATTACGTCTTTCCAGTACTTTGGTATTGTATTTGCACTGTAAAATATATACGAAAATTCTACGAAATATATATTGTTTAGCACAGAACCATTAAAGACCCTAGACCTATCAGATTTTTAGGATTCGGATCTGGATATGGATTCATAAAAAATTAATAGGTTAGTGTTTAGATATGACTATACCCGTTTCATACTCATCTTATGACTATCCCTATTTTGTACTTGTGATCGATCTTCTCTATATTTTTTTTTTGGTAAAATATATTATTCTTCTCCAAAGGGATCTTTAAACGCATATTCTAGAAAATACATTAATCATTATATACTATATATGACATACTTCTTCCTATTAACTCCAAGTGCTTTATTATTTTATTGTGTTAAATCACCCTAAGTATTTCATTTATATTTTGGGTATATAATTTTACCTGTTCACCTTTATTAAACGTAACATTTTTACACTTTTACATTTATTAACCTCAATTTACCCACATTAAAATTTAAAAACACAATCTTTCTCTTTCACTTGTTTCCATTTAACCAACTCAAAATAATGAAATGTCAATTAAGACATCTAAGGTTGTCAAGACCTTTAATAGTTGTGAAAGCCAAAATGATAACAGCCTTATTAGTGGTAACAACTCCTCTCATTGTCTATTAGAGGCACTAAATCTAATCTCATTCGTTTTAGAATAAATATATAGAGAAATTCTCCTATTAAATACTTGGTAACAACTCTTGTCTTTCAAGTTTCGATAAAAAAATTTTATTTGTCTTTGATAAAATTAATCAATTAATCTTATTTTCAAGCCTATTCTTAATTTATGTGTTTTTAGTATTATTAATATCACAAGTTCATAAATTTTAACTTAAAGATTGCAACATAAAATATATAGACAAATATAGACAAATGTACAAAATTAAATAAAACATTAGGATCGAATGAGATAAGATTATCAAAGGTTAGTCTAATTTTTAGTCCCTCAAACGTCTTATACTTTATAACCAATTATAATTAAGATGCTGTGAATAAAGACTTGGGAAGTATTTAAGAAGCAGTTCAGAGAGAGAGAGGCATTGCATACAAAATAAATGTGAAACTTTATTTCTAATTCCCCTTGGCCCGAGGCATTGGTGATCTCTTCACCTTCCTAGCTAGTTCCTACGACACTGTCTCTTCGGCAACATAACCAACCCCACCCGACCCGACCCGCAATTGATGGATTATTAATTGGAAAGAATTCCTTAAATTTGAAGGACAATGCAAGTTGGTAGTTCCTAGTTCCTATACTAGGTAGTGAAAATGGGTCAAATAATATCCTACTTATGTAAATGGAGATACCCAAGAACTTATAAATCAAATTACGAAACAATAGTATCTCAACAAGATAACAATGAGAGTAAACCACCAGAACAGCATTGCATTATTAACATTTCCGATCAAAATGAGACTGAAAAACAAGAAGCGGTTGATCAGGCCGAGAAAGATTATCATAAGTTAGATGATGATGATGATCATGGAAATGAGCAAATTGTGGTAGAAGATGCCGTACAAGTAGAAGTGGTGGTTGAAAATAATGTGAGTACTACTACTAATACTACGATTAGTAATAGTAATAGGATTCCAAGTGAAATTAGTAGTGTTAAGAGAATAGGGCAATACAACAGCACTCAGAAGATATTACTGGTTGGGGATGGTGACTTTTCTTTTTCTGCTTCTTTAGCCCTCGCTTTTGGAGATTCTGCTCTCAATATCACTGCTACTTCTTTTGATTCCCAAGGTAATTACACACTTTTCACCATTAATTAAACCAACATCTAGCTTGTCTCAACATCTACTTCTTTAACATACAATAAAAACAAGGCCGCATCGTAAAGGTTTTCAAAACAAACGAACTATATTTCTCAAAAATCACATTTTGGGCACAGCTAATAGAAAGACAATAAGCGACAAAAGTGTTTTTGTCGCTTATTTTGTCACATAAGCCATTAGGCGACAAAATAAGCGACAAAACCCTTTGTCACCTAAAAGTTTGTCGCATTAAAAAAATATTGTTGCCTATTTTGTCGCTGAGCTCTACGACAAAAACAAAAACTGTCGCCTATTATGTCGCATAATTACTTTACAGGTTATAAAGAAAATTTGAATATTTGTTATTATTATTAAATAATAATAATAAATATTACCATTATTATTAAATAATAATAACAAATATTTAATTTTTTTTAAATAAATAATACATAAAAATAATATATATACACACATTACTGAATAAAATTAAATTATTCTTAAATAAAAAATTAAATACTCATGAACAAAAAAACAATGGAAGAATAAACGAAGAACAAGAACTAACGAACTCAAATTCGGATATAAACAAAAAATGAACCCAAATCTGGACATGAACAAACAAATCTAGATGAAACAAAAAAAAAGGAACAAAAAAGAAGAACAAAAGATGAAAAAAATCTAAGAGCAAAAAAATCAAATTAATTTGGTTATAATCAAAACTGCATCAGCGTTCTGTTACTGTGATCGCAATCGTTACTGTATTTTTAGACTATGATTTTTATTTTTTCAATTATCCATATCTTAATTAAATTTGGTTATAATCGAAACTGGGCTGAACTAACTCAGTTTAGAAAATAAAGTCATAATTTAGTTGGATACCAGATTTTGATTTTAAATATATTAATAGGCATAGGCGAAGCTAGATGGATTTGGCATCCTTATAAAAAATGCGAATTTTTTGTATTTTTGGCTTTGACACCCCTCACTAATATGATATAGTTTAAAGAGAGTTAAGGGATTAAATTAAAATTAAACTATTATTTATAAACTAATAAATTTATATTATAATGTCATTACTCTCTTTATAATTTCACATTCATCATTTATAAACTAATAAATTTATATTTTAAACGCATCACACTTGTTAATGCATCACCATTCTGTTATCGCGGTCGTGATTGTTTACACTATGATTGTAACATATATGATTTTATATATGGCCGAATTTTTGAGCGGGATATCGGATTAGGGATGATATATGATTTTATTGATCAGAGTTTTTAATGAACAACTACGGCAAGTTCTTCGGCAACAAGGCACATCTACAGGCTCGAGGTAGCAAGGTCCTTCATGATGTTAATGCAAACAAAATGGCGAAGCACCCAATCTTAATCAACTATTTATATGATCGTGTAATTTTCAATTTTCCTCATGCAGGCAGATTCACTCATACTGATTCTAACCTTCAGTAAGCTACCACCAACATTAGTTAATTATTATTTTTTAAAATATAAATATAAAATGCATTGAGTTGACTCGATCTTTTGAATTTTGGATCAGGAAACATCAGAAATTAATCAGAGGTTTTCTAAGAAACGCAAAAAAAATGATTGAAGATGATGGGGAAATTCACATAACGTCAAAATGTAATGGGTTTTACTTAAAATGGGATATACCGAAACTTGGAAGTGATCTTGGGTTACATCTTTTTCAAGAAATGAAGTTTAAACGTGGGAAGTATCCTGGCTATAACACCAAGTATGGGTTTGGAGGAGATAAAAATTTTGACTGCAATCCCAGTAAGACCTACATGTTTCGTCTGTTATGATCATAATTGGAGGTTCGCCAGAATAGTTTATTGTGTAATTTTAACTTATTTTGATAAAATAGAGGGCTGGATGGTCAAACCATCAAATATTAATGTTTGGTAAACTAGTTGATTGAAACATTATATTGTTAAATAAGTTATTTTGAACAATGTACTTATATAGTAGTAGATTTAAAATTAGCTGGTCAAACCAGTTAGCAAATGAGTTGATCAAATTAACTATGAACCATTTGTCAAACACCTTGAATTATATAACAATGTTGAATAACTTTGCCTTTTCATGTCTTTTGTAACTTTGACGAGATGCTCTCTTTTCCATTTATTATATCTTGAATCGCATATGAAGTGCTATTGCAACTTTTTATTCTAGCTAATTACAAGTACAAATCATTTTGCATTGCATTTCTATGGAATTAATCATTAGAATGAATAAGTTAAAGGACGAGGTATCGGAATATGAAAAACAAATAATGTTGAAATATTTTTTAAAAAATTTTGTATTATATACGGGAATGTATATTAGTACTTTACATATTTGTTTATCTTGCTTTATTTGTTTTGTACCAACTATTTATGTTGGATTTTTGTAATCAACAGACCAGTTGTGTATTTTGCTAAACAGATAGTATTGCATTGGAGAAGAACAACACAAGAACATGAAGAAAGAACTTTTGCTTATTGACTTTTCCATACATTACAATACTCAAATGGAATCTATATATAGGATGAGAAGAAACATAGAAAAAATGTTATAACTAACAACTTCAAATTGATTATAACCAACTAACTGATTATATGTAACATCCCTCTCAAGCTTGGAAAGTAAATCCTGATTGAAATGTATTTTTAAGGAAGAATCTTTGTGTAACATCAGCAAGATATGATGTTGTAGGCAAATATGTGAGCTGTATAAGACCTTTAAAGACGTTATTGCAAGTGAAGTGACAATCCACCTTTACGTGTTTTATTCACTTGTGAAACACATAATTATGAGCGATATGGAGAGCATACTGATTGTCACAATGAAGAACATGTTTAAACTCTTCAAGTAAACGAATAACCCAAGTTATCTCAGGATGAAGTTGCTGCTAGTGCATGGCACATAGCTTCGGATGAGGACCAAGAGATAGTAGCTTGCTAGCTTGGATTTCCGGCTTATAGGAGAACACAAATTCTTTTGTGAGACAGTCTTTTTAGACCATCTCTAATTAGGTTGACCCAAAAAGGAAAAAATATAGAGTAAGTTTCTCGGTAGGCATTAAGACTATTGTAAGTAGGCATTTAAAATATTGTGAGTACATAAGTACTTACAGAGTAGGCATTATGTATATTATAAGTAGACATTAAGAATATGGTAAGTAGACTAGTAGGCTATTTCTCGGTAGACATTAAGAATATCGCAAGTAGACATTTTAAGTACTTTTTTGGTGGGTGTTAAGTATATTGTAAGTACGCATTAAGGATACAGTAAGTGAACATTAAGTTTTAATGAGCTGGACCTGAGAGATATCACTCAGGTTGACCATAAGAGAAATACTTAATAAAAGAAAATAAGAAAATAAGGATTGAATTATTCAAGGTAATTTTTCCAAGAAAATACCCAATGATTGAATATTAGTGTTAGGACACAATCTGCAATTAGAATCGTTGTGATTTTGTGACTCGAACTGAGTCTAAAATCGGTTTTAAAATGATGAATCAAGAGTGTTGAGTGGAGTGTACGAGTTTGACTTTTTCCAGAGAGTAGATGGCGACTCCCGGCATGAGGAAGGACAAAAGCGACAACTTGTCGTTCAGGTTCTAGTTGTGGAAAATAAGCAAGTAGCGGGTCGTGACTTTTGTCACAGGTCACGAGTTTTTTCGCGGGTCGCGAAAACTTGAAACTGGTATTCTGATCTGGAAGTTAGACAAATTGTGAGCAGGAAAATAGATCGCGGGCTGCGAGCTTGCGAGGCATACCGAAAGTCGCGGGTCGCGATGTTTGTGCGGGAAATGCGGGTTTTTCAGTTTTCCACGTTCTTGGCCAGTTTATTCTTTGACAGTTACACTTTGTTTTTATTAACCTAATTATTTATTTTTACTAGGAGGTATATTATATTAAGGCCTCTTGTAATTAGGATTAGGGTGATGCAAAACAAAGTGAGGAAAAACTAAGAGAGAAAAAGTTTGGAGAACCATTGTTAGGGCTTCTCATGTTCATCTTGTAATCTCCTAGTTTATAGTGAAATTTTTATTCACGGTGCCGATGGATATAGCTATCAAGTTGATAGTAAACCACGCTAATTTCTTAGTATGATTTTTTTAATTGTTTATTTGAATCTTTATTGTTTTCTTTATTGTTTTTTGATCTTTGCTTTCGGTGTGGCATAACAAGAATCATAAGGCTTAAAAAGAAAGGTGATCAATTAACAACTTTCAAAATAATGCTTTGACCTGTTATAGATAAATATACATAGCTTAAAGTGTGTGAACGAGCATGATAATGATCAATAGATAGTAAAAGAAAGATCAAGTCTAGTATTAGTTAAGAAATTCAGTTTATGAATCAACCTGCGGTATTTAACTAGTAGAATCAGAATAATATAGCATAGAAATTGAGATTGCAACTTGAGATTAAGGAGAATAGTAACAACAGATTTGAACTCTTAGACTCCACTAACAGACAATAACATGTTAGTGAAATGGTGTTGATTCTTAATAATGTTATTAGACAACTGATGTACCTCAATACAAAGAAGAAAAACGTAGTAACCCTAGATCTTTAATACTATAAACCTTATTTAAATGTGTCTTTTAATTTTCAATTTGAGATACACTATCACCAGTTAGAACAATATCATCAACATAAACTATAATAATAATAGTATAACCATCTTTATGCTTAATCAAAAGAGAATGAATAGCTATTTTTGGATTGATTAAACCGTTGATGAATAATTTCAGTGGTTAAGCTAGCAAATCGGTGTCTAGAATCCTTTTTTAAACCATATAAAGATTTTTTGAGCTTACAAACCTTATTTGAAGGACTAGAAATTCCTTCAAGAATTTTCATATAAACATCCTAGTAGAAATCATCACCATGCAAAAAGGCACGCACTATTAACATCTAACTGAAAAATAGATCACCTCTTGATAGCTGCAACAACTAACATACAACATATGGTTGTCATCTTCACAACATGTGAAGAGGTTCCTAAATAATATATTCCAAGTTCTTGATTGAATCATTTTCACAATAGTAGATCCTAATATGATAAGTTACTTCACCATCTTCTCTCTTAAGGTTTTACGCTCACATTTTTTCTCATCTATCACTATTTTTATTTCCATCACATAATTAATTCTCTTATTTACCTTATTGTGTTATGTAGATAATATTATTATTACCGGTTGTTGAAATATAGTTTGACTTGAACACTCCTCCGCGGGGCGCGGAGACTGTGCTGTCCCAGTCCGCGGGGCGCGGAGTTGCTTCTGACCTCTTTTTCGCGGCTCGCGTAGTTTTACACGGCTCGTGTAATGGCGGTTTCTTGGCACGTTTTTGGCCGGTTACTCTTAGTATTTGACGGTTTTTTTATAGTTTCTTAACCCTAATTTCTTTTTAACGTGAGGTACACTATATAAAGGCCCCATGTAATTAGATTAGGACGACGACAACGAAAAACACAAAGTAAGGAAAACTAAGAGAGAAAAAGCTTGGAGAGCCATTGTTGTGGTTTCTCGTGTTCATCTTGTAATCTCCCTGTTTATAGTGAAAAGTTTATTCTCGGTGCCGGTGGATGTAGCTATCACGTTGATAGTGAACCACGCTAATTTCTCGGTGTGATTTTCTTTATTGTTTGTTTGAATCTTTATTATTTCATTATTGTTTTTCGATCTTTGCTTCCGCTGTCGCACAACAATTGGCATAAAGAGCTCAGGTTTAATCCTAGGAAGAGTTTTTGAAGGAAACAATGGTAGGAGATTCTAGAATAAGGATTGAGAAATTGAATGGGAAGAATAGCTTTGGGCTATGGCAGATTAAGATGAAGGCGTTATTAAAGCAGTTGCAGATTTGGCGTCCGTTGATCCCAAAGAGTGCGGCGTCTACGTCGGGATCTGGAAACGGATGGACTGATGAACAGTTAGTAGTGATGGAAGAGAAGGCTCATTCTACCATCTTACTAAGTCTTGATGATCATATCATCACGGAGGTTGCTGATCAGGAGACGGCCGCAGAATTATGGTTAAAATTGGAGTCACTATACATGACAAAATCTTTAACCAACAAATTACTACTGAAACAGCGGTTGTTTAGCCTCAGGATGCAGTCAGGTACGCCATTAAGGGATCATCTAGAAAATCTTAATTCTATTTTACTAGATTTGCGTAATTTAGAAGTTAAGATAGATGATGAGGATGCAGCGTTAATATTGCTTGTTTCTCTACCGAATAGTTATGAGAACTTTGTGGAGTCTTTTGTGGTTGGCAAAGACTCGTTGACTCTAGAAGAAGTGAAGGCAGCACTTTATACTAGGGAGTTGCGTCAAAAGGCGACAGGTGATAATGAGAATTATGGCAGTGGGTTAGTTGTTAGGTCGGGTAGAAATTCTAGAAAGAATAAGGGATCTAACAATAGTAACGGTGCTAGGTCGGATACTTGTAATAGTAGAGATGGGTCTAGCAACACTAAGACCATAATATGTTATCCCTGTCAGGAACCAAGACATTTTAGGTCTAAATGTCCAGAATTAAAGAATAAATCTCAGGCCACAGTAGTCGAAAGTAAACAGAACAAGAGCTATGATTCGGAGGAAGATTTAGCATTGATTAGTTGTGTTGAGTCTAGTGATTTGGTTGATAGCTGGATTCTTGATTCTGGTAGTTCGTTCCATATGAGTCCTCGTCGGGATTGGTTTGATACTTATGAGTCTTGTTTTGGGGCCTCAGTTACGATTGCTAACGGTACTCCATGTGAAGTAGTAGGTATTGGTTCCATGAGACTTCGGACTAGAGATGGGAGAAGGGTTACTTTGACTAAGGTGAGGCATGTTCCTACATTGGAGAAGAACTTGATATCGCTTGGGACCTTAGATGATTTGGGGCTCAAGGGTGAGTTTAGCAATGGGGAAGTGAGTTTCTTTAAGGGTTCGGATTTGATACTTAAGGGTGTCAAGGTGAAATCCCTGTATGTCTTTCAGGGTATTACGCTGCCTAGTTCTGTAGTTAGTGCTTCTATTTGTCACCAGGAGATGACGATTTATGATAGGCATGGTCATATGGGTGAAAGTAGAGGGCTGGAATTGTCCATTGAAAATCGTCTTACATGTGTCAAGGATGCCTACCTTGAGGAAGACAAGCATTGTGTGTTTGGGTTTAAACACGGGTTTGAGCTTAGCATTGAAGCTCATGATCACTTGTATGGTAAGATGGTTAGTTGGCTACACTTGGATAGTTCGTTTTGTGGATTTGTTATGTTCTGTGTTTTAGGTATTTTGTGGCATCATACCTATGGGATAACACCATTGCAGAACGGTGTTACAGGAATAGCAAATTGGACCTTGTTAGGGAGAGTCTTATGCATGCTCTCTGGTACTTGGTTGTTGAGTAGATACTGGATTAGTTTGTTCGATCGGGGTTTACACACGGGATTAGAGGTGCCCAGTATGTGTGTGGTGTGGCTCAGTAGGGTATCGTGCTATCTCATATTTGGAGTCTTGTTAGGGCTTTGGTGTGTTGTTGTGTATTTTGCAGCAGCTGGTTATGGTGATAGTGGTACCGAGTTTGAGGTGGAGTATGAGGTTAACTCCTCATCCATCTCTGTTCGACCCCAGATTGATGATGTTGATGCTACCCCAGGTATCTCTCTGACTGTGATTTCTGGTGCTATCTTTATCTCTGTGAATAGTTTAAAGGAGTCAGTACAGGGAACATTCCGCCGATCTAAAGGGTTTCAAGAAAAGCCTATATGTGTTATCGAGAAGTCTAATAGGTTGGCTGTAGGGAGTGTTGTTTTGGTTGCTATAAGTGTGGAAGGTTATGCATTGAACCTTGTGGGATTGGCAAGGTTGGTAGCCATTTTTGTGGAGTCACTTGGACCTCCAACTTATGAGCACATTGTAGAGTATAGTGAGCGGGCGCAGTGGCTTGCTATGACTTTACGTATGAGTAGAGTATGGGAACTGTTGTATGGACTGGTAGTGTTACTTAGCTCAATTACATCACCTCATTTTGAGACTAAGTCGGTCTACATGTCTAGAGTAATGGTTCGGTGTTTGAAGTATGCTGTGATGTGTACTTGTTTTGTGCATGCCAGAAGTGTCATTTGCAGGTTTGTGACTCAACCTGAGTGGGGGCACTGGCAGGTAGAGATTTGTTCTCTCTACGGTTTGCTTGGATCAGCTGTGGTGTTTCTTATGTAAGGAATGATATTAAGTGCTTTGTTACATCGGTTGAAGCTTGGGTTGTGTTCGCTGAGTTTGGTTATGTCTTGATCTCAGTGATGGTTCTTTGTGATCAACCTTGGTTGGCTTTTGTGTACTACGATTGTGTGTTTAGTGATCAGGTACTTGATGTTCGGGAGAAGCACAGTGTGGTCAGATTTCATTCGGAATGCACGTACATGAAGATAGAGGTAAAGAAGGTAGGATGGTCTGACAGTCCTAGTAGATTCTTTACTATGCTGGATTCATTAGCATAGGCCCTTAGGGGCGGTGTGAGGGAGCTCACAGGTGGAGGTGTGCACAACCTCAAGGTGGAGCTTGCCTCGTGTACTCGTGATGCAGGTGGAGCATTATGAGTGAACTTGTGATGCTAGTTGAGCGTTATGAGTTGTTATACTTGGAAACGAGTATGTGATGGGTCTTAGTTGAAGACTTATCGGGATGGGTCTTGGTTGGAGACTTGTCGGGATGTATGGCTTATGCTTAAGCTTTGCATCGGGTTTGGCTTGAGAATGGTTTTGTTTCACTATGGTTTGATGAGGTAGTGGTTGACTACGTGTTCTCGTCAAGGTGGAGATTGTTGAAATATAGTGTGACTTGAACACTCCTCCGCGGGGCGCGGAGACTGTGCTGTCCCAGTCCGCGGGGCGCGGAGTTGCTTCTGCCCTCTTTTTCGCGGCTCGCGTAGTTTTACACGGCTCGCGTAATGGCGGTTTCTTGGCACGTTTTTGGCCGGTTACTCTTAGTATTTGACGGTTTTTTTATAGTTTCTTAACCCTAATTTCTTTTTAACGTGAGGTACACTATATAAAGGCCCCATGTAATTAGATTAGGACGACGACAACGAAAAACACAAAGTAAGGAAAACTAAGAGAGAAAAAGCTTGGAGAGCCATTGTTGTGGTTTCTCGTGTTCATCTTGTAATCTCCCTGTTTATAGTGAAAAGTTTATTCTCGGTGCCGGTGGATGTAGCTATCACGTTGATAGTGAACCACGTTAATTTCTCGGTGTGATTTTCTTTATTGTTTGTTTGAATCTTTATTGTTTCATTATTGTTTTTCGATCTTTGCTTCCGCTGTCGCACAACACCGGTCATAACCCAACTCACATAAATAACCTCATACTTCCGTTGCCTCTCGTTTCTCACTCAAAGATCTTGGCCAACTATCCTAAGTTCCTTGGAGCAGAGCTTATCCCAATTCCCACACATTCCAGGCTTGTTTTTTCCTAAAGCAAGTGTATCCATGATATATTACCGTGTGCGGAAATGCTTGAGTCCATGCCTACTTAGACACCAATGACGTTAAACCTCCACTACTTCATTCTAAAACATGGTACTCACCTTTCGAACCCCCACCTTCTATAGGGCTATCGTAGGAGCCCGCCATTTCTTATCTCTCACTCGACTAGATGTTGCCTTCATATTTTACAAACTCTCTCAATTTATGCATGCTCCTCGACCAACATTTGACAAGCTCTAAAATGCTTGCTCTGTTATTTTCATGGATTTTTGTGACAAGTTATTCGTTTACGCAAACAATCACCCCTTCAACTTCATGCATTTGTTGATGTTAATTGAGCCAGTGATAAGGATAACTTTTGCAGCACAACTAGCAACATTGAATAATACTGTCAATAATCCTTGTGTAGCGAGTATTTCAGAACGAAGAAAGTAGTTAATTACACTACAAAAAATGGCACAAGTCCGACTAAAAGTTTTTGACTAACCGAGTATTTGAGATGGTTAAAACATAATATACTTTTATTAGGATTTTTTGTTATTTACACAATTGGTTACTTAAATGTAATGCTTAATTCTAATATGATTCAGGTTGTAACTATTTTTATGTAAGTCAATTATATTTTTCATGACAAAAACTATTTTTTCGTTCAAACTTTTATAAAATAACTTTACATATTAAACTGTTAAATTTGATTTTGAAATGTGTTATTAATAGTTATAATATTTATATAAATTGATGTGATTTCTATCGGAAAATTTAATAAAATCGTGCATCGCAGGGCACTATTTAGTTTCCTACTATTTTTCTGACTAACTTGGTAGTCAGAATTTCCAACTAATATTCCGACTATCCATGGTTAGTAGTAAATTCCAACTATTTTCATACTAAAATGAAATTTTGACCATTCTAAATCGACTGGTGGGTGGTTGGAAGTGTTTTTTTATCGTGTAAGATTTATTCTGTTACTATTTTGTATCATTACCATAGTTTAGCTAGTGAAAGATTGTAAATTAATATAATTTGCTTGATACTAGCCGAGAATCATGACTATTGTACGACTACATATTCAATTCTTCCAATAAAAAAATAGAATTCGATCTAAAATCTATAGTCTTTACACATACTTGTGTTTGTGGAGCCATTTACATGATATAGACGCATAATACAATGAGGTCCTTAATATACCCATGAATGAAATGTACTCTTAATTATGAAGGTATATAAGACATTCAATTCAATTTACTATTAAGTAATAAAGCAAGAATAAGACAGAGATGACAGCAGTCCATGACAATATTTTTCTTTTTTCCCTGATATGTGTTTCTGATAAAAAGCCTCAAAAATGGTGGCCATAACTCAACACTCTTTTAGTTTGCAACCACTTTTTCACTTTTATTTTTAATTTTAACCAAAAGAAAGGCTGAGAAAGTTATATTACCTTCCCTACTTGAACATGTACTGTACTTTGTACAAAATGGAAATCACATTCATTTCATACAATTATTCAACCACAAAGTTACATAACATATTCCCCACTTATTACCTTTCATACTAAAATTAAATGCCCTCTTTCCTTTACTTGTTGCACTCTTATTTTCTTTTTATTTTCTTCCACACTTTTTCTTTGTTCCCAATTCATAGAATTCAACAATTTAGTATTATTTATTTTTTTTTTTCATTGTTTACTTATCAATTTATAATTTATTCTTAATCTTTAATTTAAAATATAGTCATAGGACCTTATTTGATTCGTCTCAATACGAAAAGTATTAATATCTACTCTTTATATCTTTCAATCAAGAACATTAGAAATATAAATGAACAAAACAATCTATCGGCAAGTGTGAAAAGTTAAATAAGACTAATGGTTAAATATGAGGTAATATTACTGTTATAGCCTATAGGACTACTATTTATACTTCATTAAAGATAATGTATTTAGAAGTTGTTATTTAGAATATATAACATATTATGAGCCGGGGTGTCAACAATTTAAACAAGTTTTTGGTTAAGTTGATATTTTAATATAGTACCAGAAGCCAGCGTGACAAAAGATCACTGGTTCGAATCTCAACCACCCTTCATTTAAAATCATTTAAAGTGGAATATTAAACGGATTTATATTACATCCACATTTCTAACCTAAAGAGCTCTCGTACGAGAGAATATGTTAAAGTACAAAACATATTCTAATGCCTCATCCATCAACAATTTAAAAATTTTCAATTGAACCAATAAAATGAAACATAGAGAATTATGAGTTCATCAAATCAATAAAGATATATATCTAAATTCTAATCCTTGAGTGTAGTAAAATATAAATCATTATTAATTAGTTAAATTAAATGAGCATGCACAGGTGCAAATGTAATTAGTAGAGCCTTTTTAGTCCACTTAGAGGTGCACTTTTTGATCTGAAAAGACCACTCACAATTGATAGTTATTCAAGATACCTTATACTCCTTTTATTTCCTAATGTTCTTTCTATTTAAAATATTTTATTTTGAAGAGAAAAATTTGATTAAGATTTTAAGATATATATAGATAATAAAATATATCTATGTGAGATCTTATTAGATTCGTCTTAAAGTGTATTTTTTTATTATATATTTTTTATAATTTTTTGTGATACGTATTTAGAGATATTAAAATTCAAAATTTTATTTGAAAACTGTGTAAAATGTAAATAAGAAGAACATTACTAAACTAGAGTATTATAATAATGGAGATGTAAAGCGAGAATCATTTGCTTTTGTGCCCACCACTCAACCCTTATCAACTACTTCGCACAAAATATACCAATTAGTAATTAAAAAAATTCCCATTAATTTTTTTATGGGTGAATCTTATAATAGGGTTCAATAGATCAAAAGAATGTGCATGAATTTTCAAGCAACCATAATCATAAAAAAAAAAATTATTTTCGGACGATATAAAATCAACAAACAAAAGAATTACAATGATGAAATGAAAAATTTCCAATCACATGGCTAGCTCGTGATTCTCATTTCTCAACTATCATAAACAAAATTAAGCATTTATAAAAAATATTTTTACTTGAAAATTCTTTACAAGACTTCATACGTTCCTAATTATTTTCTTATAAAGACAGAAATAGCTTATCTCAATCTCTTAGGACTAAGACTTTAACATTCCAACCTAACTTCACCCTAAATCATCATCATCATCATCCCGATCGCAACTCAAATCCAACCATTAATGGATGACGGCCGGCATACCGCCGGCTGTGATTCAACCCCTAGGAAATCCCGAGTTTGCCTACCAGCTCCAACAATTCCTTGAATAGTAATACGGTCTACATGACTTTCCTCATTAAACAACTTTTGACGCTTAGCAGGGTTATTATTATTGACACTTGCATGGTAAATAGTTGTCATTGTAGAAAGATCATCAACTGAGCCCTCTATATCACTTCCAACATTAGTGGTAGTAGAATTTGAAGTGCCAAAAAGGGACCCACACCCACCTCCACCATTGTAGCTGTTATTAGTAAGATCATTATTATTATTATTATTATAATCTGTATTAATATCGTGATCATTCCCCTTCATTTCTAACCCAAAATTTCCTAGGAAAAATTGATCATGATTTGTTGGGGTAGAAGAAGTAGAACCCATTTGAGCAGCTTTTTGTAATAAGGCTGTGGCTGACATGATTTGACAGGAATTACTTGAAGAGGTTTGAGGGTTCTGATTGGTGCTATACAAGGAAGGAAATGATGTAGTATTAGGGATGTTATTATTATTACTTATATTTTGTAGATTATCAGAGATTTTATTTCCAAAATCCCAATTCATCAAATGGGGTTGAGGTTTAGAAGCTTCTGGAACCAAAAATGGGATTGTTTGGGTGTTTATAAGTGATTTTTGGAGGGTTTGATTGAACCCTTCAGATTGAGTTAATTGATGGGTATTAGTATTGAACCATAAAGGGAAAAGTTGATCTCTTTGGTTTGGGTTTGGATGGTGATGATCTAGGGTTTCTTGTTTAGTAGAAGATGAAGAAAGAGGCCTAAAAATGGAGGAAAAATGTTGGGCCATGGCGACAGCTGGTCCGAGATTAGGTCCCATAAGATGGTGGTAATTAAGGTTGTTGTTGGCTGCTGCTGTATTAAGGTTGAAATGGGCGTTTGCTGCATTCATTCTTGCTGTTTCTTCTGCTAATGCGTCGCAAAATGCCCTATGTGTGATGAAGCTGTCCCGCCTGTTCAAATAAATACACACAAGGAGAAGAAATAAAGAAATATAAAAAATTGTACTCCTATTAAAAAAGTAAAGTATAACAATTATACTTGTTAATTGTGAAATACTTGTTACATTACAATTATTTTATATATTAGGGTTAATGTGTAAGAAAAAATAGTCAAGTAAAACTTATTTGAATTGTTTAATTGCATATTTTTATATTATTAACTTTTTATATTTTTAAATGTGTATAATTTAATATATAAATGATTAGAATAACACATTGAATTGTATAAAAAGTTAATAGAGCAAGTATAGTGGAACTAGTTAGCATTTATTTGTAGTGTAGATGGCTAGATTACTTCATATTAAATATATATTTTGCACCATTTTTGGTTGATGATTTATTTTGGACCACTCTAGACTATAGGAATGTACAATACATTCCTTAAAACGAGCTAACCTATAATTTATTATTGAGAGTTAGTTAAAACTTAACGAAAATAAAAAATTAATCTGAGATTTTTTGAGAATCTGATTTTGTTTCAGTTAAAATACTATATAATACTTCTTCCAAATAAGATTTTAGGTTTGATTCTTACCTATCATTCTAAATTTCCAACTCATTCCCTCATATATGTATAAGCACTAAATATATATAGTTTCTACCTAGTAAAGCATGTTGAGTTGGGTAAATTGTTTATATATTGATCACTCAATTAGTGTGACTTATAAATTGACCAAAACAGAATAAAAACAAATTAAAATGAATTTTTAAATAATGTGATAACTAGCCAAGCATCCAAGTAAGCACGCATAAATTCGTAAATAATTGGATTTAAAATCTAACTAGATGATCTAAATACTGATTAGACTCAAAATCTAACAATTCTCACTATTAAATTAGGTTGTGACAATTCGTCACATGATTTTCACTGCGGCCCACTCGTGTGGACACGGGAGACCCGTGGACTCGAGCCTACAAATCCACGAGTCAAGAGCGTTGACTTGCACATACACTCGGTGAGGTTCATTGTTTCCCAAAACCATATGGTAGTAGGAAGATTAGCTCACCCACTATATATGCAAGTCAACAACCCACTATTTTATCGATGTGGAATCTTGTCTCACATGTGAAGTATTTCCAACACTCACCTCTACGTGTATTTTCTTTTTTAAATCTATCTTAGTACTCCTACTCCTGCCCTTTACTTTATCCACTTTGATTACTTTTCGTGCAAGATTTTGTACAAATTTATTAAGAAATACGTACTAATAGTCCATAATTTATCTTGCAATTGACATGAATGCACTAATGATTTAACATTATAAATCAAATCTTACATAGAATATTATATAAATGATTATTGACTGAAGCTATTAGTTAGTTGGTTTGGATATATAGTTGAAAGCATTAATAGTTTTTAAGTCAGTTGTTAGTCCGATGTTATGAAGATGTACAATAAATTAAAATTTAGTTGTTCGCTATTATTAAAAAAGAAGTTGTGTCAAAAATTAAAAATCAACAAGTTAAAAATCAATGAAAAAACTAATTATATTACAAAAATACACCAATAATTGTAGAGAGATGGGCCATAACAAAAAGAAATAGATGAAGATATGAAACAATTGTAGCACAGCTGCTGGAATTCAAACATAAAAAGGAGAATATCAGAGAGAGAAAGCTGGGAGGGACAACTAGTTTTAGGCTACTGAAATTTGCATGTGAATAAGATATCTTGGCCAAGACAATTATGCACCACCCTCAGATTCCCATATATATAAATTATTCTCTTAACAATTTGTTTGTCCTCATATTCATATATCTACCCTTCTTGCCCCCACTTCACTCATACATTAACAAATAATGTTACTATCTTTCAAAATAGACAAACTTAAGTTTCCATAATAACATCAAATGCATCATTTTCATTTCCATCACTTTCCTAATTCACCTCCTAATAAATTTCTACCTTAAACCTTTCTTAGTTTGGACCATGACATCCTCTTTTTTTACCATATAAATAATTTTATTCCTTTAATTACCATATAAATGCACCTATGTTATGTAACTACAAGCCATATACTAGTAAAATGTCAAATCTCGTATACAACATTATTGTTCTCTTTATAAAAAGTAGAACAACATAACATGTCTTCCTAGACAACAATCTATATGTATAATGAGTAATCGATATATCTTTTCTTCTGATTTTACTATTTTAGTTCATTTTACATGGTTTGCTATATTATTTTTTGGAATATGACATATTTTACCTCATTAAAATCTATAATTTCTTTTTTAATTCTATATTAAGATCTATTATAATTCCATTAAAATTTAAAAGACGTGACCGTGCGTACATACCTAGAGTGAGGGAGGAGTATATTATGAGTAACAATGAGATGCATGATCAATGTTATTGTATTAACTCTAAAATTCTGACTCATATATTATATGATCTAACAGAAAAACAATACAAAATCGTACTATTAGTGACTTGTATATAAGCGAGATTTAAAATAATTGATGTGGTGTACACAGATTTAAAAGACAATAACAAAGATGTTGTATTTGATGTAATTAACATATGAGGTTTATATATGTCATTAACGAAATAATATGGTAAAAAAAAAAAGGAAAATACCTTGAGAAAATAGTTCCACAATCACACTTGTATTCTCTAGTTCCACAAGTTTTGGAATGAGCCTTCCAATCAGACTGAACAGCGTACTTCTTGTTACATTTTTCACACTTCCATTTTTTCTCACCATGTTTTCTAAAAAAGTGTTTTTTAATGCCAGTAAGATCTCCGAGTGCACGAGAAGGATGATGATGTACACAAGTCTTTTCAGGGCATACGTAAACTCGCTTCCTTGGCTCTTTGCTACTCCTTTGCTTTAGTTTCCATGGTAAGTTATGGCCTCTTCGATGTAGTTGTAAGTTTTGATCTCTCTGAAACCCTTTTCCACATATTTCACATAAAAATCTATTGGTTGCCATTAGGGTTTTTGGTGATAAAGCTATTACCTCTGCTTCCGGATCTTTAACACACAAAAAGACAGATACTTATTAATATCATATATTAAAATGAAGATAAAATTATTTATATTTAGTGATTGATTTTGTGTATATTTCTGAATATACCAAGCTAGACTTCATCATTATACCATAAAGGTACTATAGCTAAATGATGAGTAAAAAAGATAACGTCTATAACTGGTAGATGATTTGACCAGTTAATTTTATTAAATGATTTAACCATTTGATTTCAAACTTATAGCTATGAGTATTTTGTTTAAAAATAGCTTATTTATAGGATAAGTTATTTTAACTAGCTAATTACCAAACACACTAGCATTAGATGATTTGAGTTTGACCACCCAATCTGTTTAAATCAAAATAAGCTAAAATTATCTTATAAACTATTTTTCCAAACACCCCAATGATCAACCCTTTTAAAAAAGAAATAAATGATTGAACTTTGAGAAGAAACACTAAGAACTAAGTAGAATGGAAAATAAGAGAATCATAGATCAAAAGGGCTTTTCTTTTTCATCCTTGTTATTTGGGTTTGATTTTTACCATTTATAGACCATAAGTATGATTCATTTACTTTATCTTTGCCCGTAGGAATCTCTAGCCTGGCTACCTCAAATGAAAAAAAAAAAGCTAAAATGGAAATAAGATCACATACCTGGATTTCCAGGTAGGTTTCTCTTCTTCTTAGGAAGAGGAGGCTCATTAGATCCAATTATTTGGGTTTGTATAAAACCATTTGCAATTGGTTCTTGATCAGCCATTACTATTCAAATCTTTTACTTGGATGTTCTTATTAATCTCTTTAAGATGCTACCACAAATGATCAGCAAAAGCTTGCCAAAAAATTAAAGATAATAATCAATCCTTTTGAAAATTTTTCTCTTTAGATTAAGATGTGATTAAGTGAAAACAAAAGGGTAGCTAATACTTAGTTATATATACTCAAATAAAGATCTTTTGGCAGGGAAATTATTTGAAAAATAATATAGTAATAAAATAAAGAAGCAAAGCCTTGGAGAGGCTGAGCAGCCTATTTCTCAGTTGCATATATACTACTCACTTTGTGACTTTCAATTTGTACCATGTTCTATATTAATTTATTTCACTTATTTTACACTTTTTTTTAATAGTCTCACTCTCTTCCTTTCAATCATTTTTACAAACTTATTACTTTCTCCGTTTCTTTGAATTTTTATTTTAAGACTCAAAAAACTCTCAATTATTGAGTTTTAAGGTGCAAAATCAAAGAAATAAAGGAAATATCTCTCTGCATTTTAAATACTAATTACATTAACCACTTATTTATTTATTTTATTTTTTGATTCAATTTGCTTTTTCACTAAATATTACATAAACTTTTAGGTGCATTATATTTGTAAATGTAGAAAAAAAAATAAAATGACAGAGTCCAAAACAAAGAATGTATGTGGTGGTTTAACCTTTGCTTTTGGTCGGACATTGAGAGTATAATAATGTTTTATTGTGGTTGGCGGTGAAAAGTTAAAGTTGGGAAGGGGAGTGGGAATGGGCAAAGGAGCACAAAGGTGTGCATGATGACACATATGATGAGGCTATGAGAAAGTTAAATCCTCATCCTTTTCATTTTGGAATGATTACCACATAATTAATCCACTGCCTTTATTTATTTTTTTTACCAATTTCTATTATTTTTATCAAGTATCTCTTAAAGCAATTATAATAATAGTAAAAAAACTCAATTGAACTTTTTTTTTTATTTGAAAGGTGAGCTATTGAATTAAGATGTTTATCTTAATGAAGCCTATTTCGGCTGAAAATTCAATTTACTAAAAACTTTTACAGTTGAAATCTAAAAGGTTATATGAATGTTTGAATTATTAATAGCGAGTTAAATTTTTTCTCGAGTTCAAATCGAACAATAATAATTACTCATAATAAATTGAAAACTGAAATCAAAACTGAGCTCGTCTATTAAATATAAAACATAAAATAAATTTTAATGTATTCATAATATCAAATTTATGCTTATTTTTTTATAAAACCTAGCTACATAACACCCCGGTCCTATTAAAGCGTTTATGACTATCTTTTGAGGTTGTAAATTGATCCCACAAAATCAACACAAACCTTTTTAACGCACTTTGACCTTACTCGTGCGCACAAGAAAAAACTTTTTTAGGAGGTCACTAATACTAAGATTGCTCCATATACTCCAAATTGAGCTTTAAAAGAAGACTAGGAAGATGATGAAGCTGATTATGATGTTCATGGTTCTTTCTCCACTGTATGTATTCATAATTATCTTTTTGACTTATGTTGAGTGTTTGGCTATGTGGGTTGATTTCATCCATTTTTTTCAGTGTTATGGTCTTTGATATGCTTTTGTTGAGACCCAAAATCCTCAATTATTTTCAAAATACGAGAGCAATTTTCTAATTAGCTACCAACAAATCCATACAATATTTCAAATGCCACAAATCCTTTTGTTCAAGGTTTATATTGCCACCAAATTTATTTTAGGATATGTTTTATTTTTAAAGTTAGATTTGAGAGGCATAAATTTTTTAATGGATCTGAATAATGAGAACAATTTATTCCCTAAGAGATGTTTATTAAACTTTTAGAAATTTAACTTTACATTAAAAATTTTAAATGTTTAGTTATAAATAATTTGATTAGTTTTACATGATGTTTACTTATTAAGTTTTTCAAAAGTGTGAGTATTCACAAGTAACCCAAAAGTGTGACTATTTAATGTTAATGCGTGTTATATTAATCTTTTATTTGACTTCAGGCTTTTAAACTATTATTAATAGTTGTTTTATTGTTGATCGTTAATGGCTATTTTGTTGAAACAATTCTTAGTCTTTGATTCCTAAACAAAGTAAAATACATTTAATTATAGTTGCCTTTATTTTTGGATCTTAAAAATAGAATGACTCATAAATGATTTCTTTTTTATGCTCAAATAATGTAGAAGTTTGTCTATGCTTGCTAGGTTTCTTACATGGCAACAAAGTGTATGCCAACAAACCCAATTTCATATAAAAGTTCTAGATATTGCTGAATGGTGATCACTTTATAAAAATAATCAACATTACAATTTAGGATTTTTTTTGTATTAAATAGATGCGATTCCATATTCAAAAAATTAGAAAGGGTGAATGCAAAAGTGATTGAAATTTCTATTTTATACATTGCAAAAATTCATTTTATTGAATATTAGTTAAAAAAAGAACAATTTTAAGAAAATTTGGTTTAGTTATTTATTAATATTTTTAATTATTTCATGACTAGAGTTCAAGTGATATGTATAGCTAGTTGAAGAGATATTAGTTAATATTTTGGTTCAAGATTAAGAGAAAATTTTATATGGACTTGGTCTACACTATTTTTGTACACACTTATCTTAAAAGGTATTGAAATAATATATTTTTACTTGACAAGTAGTATTAATGTACAAATTTTAATTAACCGCAAGCACATGGTGTACGTGTAGCAATACAGGTCGAACTCAGAGAAGCAAGTTAATTATTCGTTCAGTTTAGAACCATGAGATTCGGACAAACAAATATAAGTGGGTTGAAAATCTAACAAAGCAATAACTAAAATGATGTAAATAAAACTAATAAATAAATCTAAGACAATGATTAATACGAAGATGATGATAATAAGGCAGATCTAAGGTGTCGGAAATCACCTAATTCTAACATGGGAGTCAATAACTCTCAGAATTGTATGAAATTGAGTCTTTGGCATAATTAAACGTGATCTAATTAATCTTAAGCTTCCGCTTTATTGATCAATATCGGTTTAAGACCTTACTAGTATTAATCCTTAAACTTTCGTTTTGTTGGTTAAACTAATATGAATTTAACTTAAATATACCTCAATCCTAAATTAATCCTAATGTCAAACTTTCGTTTTATTGAAAAGGTTAATAAAGATATTTAAACTAAGGTTCATTAAGCACGGGTTTAATCATAGACCCAAATTTCACACAATTAATCAATAAAATATCATTTCATGCTTCGAATTAGGGTTAATCCCTTAATCCTAGAAGAGAAAATCTACTCAATAGACATGGTGATGAAGATGTGATTAATGATGAATGAAACCCTAATTAAAATACTAAACATGAAAATGATGAATAATTTTAATGCACAAAGATAAACAATAAAGCATTAAATTAAGAAAACTTATTAATGGAGAAGAACATAAATGTAAATTGCAATGAAATTAAATGTAACAATGTAATTCGACAATGAAAGCTCTCAAAGAAGAAGAACAAAAAGGAAATTCTAAAAATTAAAATTAAAAACTTGCTTATGATAAAAATAACTACCACTATTTATAGTGGCTCCAAAAAGTAACCGTCAAAACGCACGAAAAAGACACCTGACGTGATGGCTACTGCCTGGGGTAAATGACTTCAGCGAATTGGCGATGAGTCGTGGCAAGTTGGAGACAACTCGTCGCTTTGCCTCTGGAATGTTTTGCACAGATCAGTAGATATGCGATAAGTCGTGGTAAATTGGGGACGACTCGTCACTTTTGTTCTAGACTCCAATAGTTGAGCGACGGGTCGTGGCTTTTTAACATGGCTTAGCTACGACTCGTTTCTTTCCCTTGGGGCTTGTTTGGCTTGACCTCTTCACTTCTTTTAGGGGTCTTAGGCCAATTCTTCAAGCCTTCACCCTCTTATCACCCCCGGGACTTAATAAAACTCTGATTTTTGCCTTAAAATTACATAAAATACAATATCAAAGACACGAGATAAAAATATCAAATAACACTATCCACACTACCTAAAACCCACTAAAACATCACACAAGGAGTATAAAAAAGAATAAGTACAAATAATCGCACTTCAAGTATTAAGTACAATCAATGAGAAATTCTAAAGGTGTTTAAAACAGACTCGATATTTACCTAACTTTGTAATCAAACATAATTTGACCCGACTTTAAAATGAATTTAAATTATATAAAATCCAAGGTGGGCACAAGTTCAAATATTAAACTAACTTAAAACATTTAACCCGAAATCGACCTAATGACTGAAATGAACAAAATAAGATGAAAAATAGAAGTAAAATGAAGGAAGGGGAAGAGAGACAAGTAAAAGAACAGGAAGCTGACAAGAGCAGTGAATTTTTAGAAATGTGGAGTAGTCGTCTCCGTATGAGCTGACTTATCCTGGTAACCTTAACAATAATAATCATAATCTAATTATGCTCTTCTTTTCTAAACCTTTTTTTAGTATTTAATCTTTGTATTTTTCTTCTTGTACATTTCTGACTTTCGAATATTCTTCCCCCTCTCCAACACATCATCTTTAACCCAAATTAAAAGCATCAACTTTCGAGGTCTACTTGTGACCTTTGCTAGCTAACTACATTTCTGATCCCTCTTTTTTTATTAATATATCATCTCCTTTTCTTATTTATTAGTTTAATATTTTAAATTAATTGTTAGTTTATTTACTATGTACTCTTGGGTAAAAATAAGGCCAAGATAATAGATCTTGTGCAAACTTACAAAATGTTGAAATTTTTGAATGAAAGGATTTAGGGAAAAGGAAATTGTTGTCTATAAGGGTATGTTTCTTTCCTTTGCTTGTCTTTTACCCTTAACCTTACTTGCTTATTTACAATCTTATTGTTTGTGCTCTTTGTTTATATGCATTTCCAAATTAGGTCTTACTACTAATAGTGTTCATCTATATATGTTCTTAATTTAATTGTAATAATCAAGGTATTATAATTTCTTTTATTTTTTTTAGATATTGATTCTTTTTAGTTTACTAGATTTTGGTGCATGTCATCTTTTCCTATGTAATTTGATTTAATTTGACAACTTATTTTTTTAATTTTAATACTAACTAGCTTAATTAGTTAGCAATAATTCAACCCATTTTCTTATGTTGACTAGTACTAATTAACTGATTAGTAAATATCATATACTATTGTTAGTAACCCGTATAACATACGAAATTTTTAAGTGCTGGCATATGTAAAAATATAATTTTTAAATAATAATGCAAGTATATATCATCATTATTAAGTTTAATCTTTTTCATTAATATATAATAATTGATATAATAATATTATAACAATTTAATAATAGGCAATTGAATGTAAAGAAGGAAAACAATAATTTATACTAATTTTACCATATTTTTGAACAGCTAGTCTCTTGAAAGACCGTTTCTTTTAGAGATGTATCTCTCAAGCCCAACCCATTAAAGATTAATGCCTAAATGCCTACTTACATTATCTTCAATGCTTACTTACCTTATTTTTAATGCCTACTTTCAATATCGTAAATGTCTACTTAAATCATTTTTAACGTCTACTTATAATATTTTAAAAAATATATAATGGCATGACCCAATTAGAGATGGTCTCTCACGAGAATTTTTTATTTTTGAAATAATTAAATTTCTAGAAATTTATACTCGTTTATGCGTAAATTATTTATCTAATATAACCAATTATCAAATTATCAAATTATGGTAGTAGCATAATTTTTGAAATAATTAAATTTTTGGAAATTTCCTAAACTATTCATATTGATCATCAGTTAGTTTTGTTATTTTTAGAAGAAAAAAAATATGATTTATTTTGTACAATTGAAATTCAGCAGCCTTGCGTAACCAGACTGTATGTTGTTTTTTTATAACATACTCCCTCTGTTTTCATTCTTCTTCCTTTTTATGCAGATTCCAATGCAAATTTTAAAATCAAATAATTTTAAGAAAAAATTGCAAAAAGTTACCTAATCTTTTTTTTTTTTTTGCAAAAAACTACCTAATCTATTTTTTTTTTTTGCAAAAAACTACCTTAAATGACATAAACGCTTGCAATAGACTACCACTTGACGGTTTTCTTATGTTCACCATAAAATTTTATTTTGACCAGCACGTGGGGTCACGTGAGTTACTTACGTCAGCATTTGTTCCTCTTTTAAGACATGATTTCTTCAAATTCTTTCCCCTTTCCCCTTTCCCTTCAATTCTTTAGAACCCTAATTCTTTCCCAAATTGAATTATGTTTGAAAGTTGATAGGAGGTCGAATACTCTCTAGAGGGGGGTGAATAGAGAGTACGGGCGTTTAAAATTTTTGTATGGAAAAATATCTCAAGAGATTGAGTGACCTTAAAAACTGTTTTTTGGGACAGTTATTGGTCGAGTAATAAAAAAAATAACGTAGGTGCGGAAAATAAACTTAAAGAATAACACACGATATGTTAATGAGGTTCGGTTCTAAACAACCTACTCCCCCCCATGGGTTCTTTTTCAACCCGTAGGATTTCAACATCTTTTATTAATAGACTTTAAGACAAACTAGAAGATCTCACTATCTTCTCTCACTACGTTCTTCCCCTTGAAGAAACGTCTTACAAGTCCCTTTAATAAAAGAAAATTCCAATCTCACAATAGAGATTACAAGTTGAACACTTTGAAAAGTATTCTAACTTTGGCGTATTAAACTTAATCTAACTCTTTTTTTTAACACTTAAGCCTATTACAAATTGTAAGAGCTAGATGAACACTTAGTCTTTGTATGAAGTCTTCTATTTATAATGTCACGCCTCAACACAATCTTGTAAACCAAGGAAGCTTCATCCGTGAAAATAGCAGTTCTGATCAATCTGGATCGTTTTTCAAACTCTTGAAAAATTATTCAAACAGACGCTCCTGCTGTTATTGTTAAACGCGTCATTTGTTTGCTATTTTTAGTTTGCTTAATACTTATTGAGCTGCCACGTTAGAACTCAAGATATTGAAAACTCAGCAAAACCAGATTAATCAACGTGTAAATACTTATTCAAAGTTAATTCCTATATTTAGCATTAATTTAAATTGTCATTTCCTATGTTTAGTATCAAATTAAATATTACATTAGTTTGTTTATAGGATTCTCTTTAATTAGCTTAACAACTTAATTTAAATTCAAATATTAACGTGTAGTAATAATAACAAAACGTGTTTAGCTTGTACTATGGATATTTAATCATCTAACTATTTTAAGCACATATTTTAAATTCAAATAAAATATCAAACGTTAATAACAAACGTATAAACAAACTTAATTTCAATATTTTAACCTATTGAGACAATTCAAAATTAATTTTAATGAACCTTGACCTATTAAAATATTTCAAAGTTAATTTTATAAACCTTGACCTATTAAAATATTTTAAAGATAATTACGAAACTAACGTTATTATATACATAATCACTTTCAAGACATTGAAACTAATTTCAAGACTTATAAATTCAACCTTAAGATAAGTTTAAGTTATTTAAGCATATTCCAACAATTCGGACTTAAACATATATATCAATTATTAAATTTATATCCAATATGATTTTAGACTAACTTAAACTACTAAATGTAGTTACTTAATTTATTTGTTTAATTAATATGTGTTTTGAATTATCATCATTTAAGAGAGTTGAGTCTTTAATCTTCCCCTTCATGAAAGTCAAAACCATATTTTCCTAAATCATATTACTAAGTTAACATGAATTGAAAAACATGATAACAATAACAAGATATCATTAACCAAAATGTTTTCAAGACTTTGAAAACAGTTTCAAAACAAAACAATATAAAAACAGGATAGTATAAACCAATAAATTTTCATGCATCTCATTATCACAAACCAATAAGGTTTCATGCATGGATAATAAAATTATTAATAAGATATACTATTATGACAAATAAACGAATAACTAATCACAATACATGCAAAAATATAATAATCAATATTCATCATATCAAAAATCATGATTATCAAACGTCATGAACATGAACAATAATCAGCAACTAAGAACATATCATCATGAACAATAATAAGTAATTATAATCGTATCATCAAACATGTATCATCAAGTAACTATGTTTAAGAATTAAGATAACAGATCAGCAAAATAAGCAACAAATCAATAAGTATTATCAATTTTCTCTCCTTATTAAAATAATATCTCCCTCTTTTTTAATAAAGCTAAACAAAAACAAACATGAAACATGAATGCATCCAGCAATGAACAATCATTATGTTGTTTTTTCTCTTACTCTCAGATGAAGATGATGGAGATAAGGGTTCAGGTGATGGGGATTGTGTATGGGAAGTAACATGATAAATCCAATTTTGGCTTGAAAATTTGTTGAAATTGTGAAAAAGATCGGGTATTTGCAGGTGAGTAAAGAAAGTTGAATGTTGAGATGATAAAGATTAAAGATTATGTAAAGAAGTCGTTGAAATGGAAGGTTGTCCCAACAAATTGTGTTCTTCAGGTTTTTCAAACAATTTGAGTTGAATGTTGGGTAAAAACAGTAGACTATTGAAATCTCTTACCTTCAATTACATTTCGATGAACAAATTGTGTTGTTCTTCAAGTTTTTGAATTAGCTTGATTAGTCTCAAAATGATGAACATTGATAGCAATTTTAGGTTATTTTTGTCAAAAGCTTCAGAGATTTATTTATTTATTTTTTGTTGTTCTTAATTATATTAGGGTAAATCTGTGTTAACCTTGATTTTTCCAATTTATCTTTATTGGTTTATTTTTTTGATTTGTGGTGAAATTAAGAGTAAGAAATCAAAAAAGTTACATGGATTTTATTTTCAAAATAAAGGATTTACAATCTCTAATATCACACAATAATTCATCATTACTAGAATCATTTTTATCTAAGAACAACCCAAATTTAAACTTGAAAAACATAAATTTTCTTCTTGGGGGGAGTAGCATACTATACTGGTATGGGCGAGATGTGTAAGGATTTAGACTATACTATACACCTTTCAATTGTTACCAAGAAACTGTTTGGCATTGTATATATGCAGGGAATAGGCAAAAAAATTCGAAAATTGAAAGGAAAATAAGAAAAACAATGGAGAAAAAGGTACATTTAATGAAGTCACATGCCTTTTACATGCAAAGTCAGCCCCACTTGACGGTCAACTGACGATTTCCGTCAAGTGGTAGTCTTTTGAAAACAAAAATATCATAAAAGGTAGTTTTTTGTCATTTTTCCTAATTGTAATTGTGAGTTTTTAAATTCTAAAAAGTTAATATTTAAATAATATATATTGAGACAAATATATCAAGATCTCACATGAATATGTTTTATTATATAGATCGATGAGAAATCATAATCAAAGTTTAACACTAAAATCCATAAATTCCAGTATTTGAGAAGAACATATGAAAACGGAGGGAATACTAATTACTAAAGATGATATATGTAATGACAAGTGTCAATTTAAGAAAAATTTTGACAATTGGAAAATTCCTATTGGTTAAATTCCACCTACATGGCATATACTTAAGCAAGTTGTCAATTTCTAAAAGAAAAAATAAAGAAACTTAATTAATTACCATATTTAAAAAAAAAACTAACTGATTTCAATACAAAATAATTAATCCTTCAATTATTTTATTAGCATATTTAATCTAATAATAAATTGAATTGAAATAATGTCTGCTTAATATTAGAATAGATACTTAGATAGAACTGTTATAATAATCATAGATATTAATCATATAAGAATAATAATAAAAAAATAATGATAATAAGACTATGTTATATTTCTATGAATAAATATAAAGTCTTTATGATTAACAACATTGTTACTTGGAACGCAATACGGGTTGAAACGTGGAACGGGAACGGAAACGTGGAACGCTGACTAAGGTGACTCCGGAACGAGTGGGTATGATTTTAATATTAAAATATACATTTAAGAATAAGAGGAGTTAGAAATAAAAAAAGTAAAAGATAAGCCCAGTAGCCGGACATCTAAGCCCTAAGTCAGTCAAATGAGGTAAGTTTCTTTTTCTATTATTTTTTCTTCTTCTCTTGTTCTTTGTTTCTCTTCCTTTCTTCTAGCTTCTTCACTGTATTTTTAACGGTCAACAATGGCAACACACAATTTATGGGTTGCACTCTTCATGATCTGGTAACCGTTCCACGTTGTTCCGATACACAAGCGTCCCGCGTTTGGGATCGGTTGTCCCAGATCGGGAAACGGGCCAGCGTCCAGCGTTCCAGGTAACTGTGATTAGTAATAAGTCTTATTATCAATTACAAATACTTGAGTACTTATTGTAACCGTTGAAGATAATTAATCATACATCCATAATCCATATCCATAAACTATAAAAGCCTCTAAGAGGTGAACGCTATTCATCATTTGCAAATGAATAGTGTTTTTGCCATTAGGCTGTCATGTTAGACGCCACTTCATCTTCTTATTGGCCACATCCCCATCTAAGGGTTCATAATGTGTATTTTTCCTTTTCACATTCATTTACCTTCTTTTTGCTGTTTTTTGATCTCATTTTTACCATTTGCTTGATTTTTTTCATCTACTCCTAATTTTCCCCAATCCTAGGATCTCCTAATGTTTCACTGTTGCCTTTTATTCTTAACCTATTAATTCTTCCTTTTATTCTTTTTTTTTGCCTTTGATTGGAATTAAGGTTTGAAGGAAGAAAATCCATTTTTGATGAATTGGATGAATTTAGGGCTTCGAATTAATAAAGTCTAGTTCCTTAATCTTTTTTTTTTCCAAAATTTTAATTCTTTTCCAAGTGAAGCACAATTTGATGTTTCAACTAATTTCAACTCATTATCAGGTATGGATAATGGTTTTCACTATAAATTCTATTGTTAAATTTATTTATTTTTTTCTCATTTTTTTCTTTTCTATTTTTTCCCTTTAGTTGGAATTAGGATTTGAATGAAGAAAATCCAATATTTTTTCCTAAATTCTACCTAATTTCAACTTGTTATCAGGTATGAAATAGTTTTCGCTATGAATTCTACTATTAATTTTTTTTTCATTTTCTTCCTTTTTTTATTTTTTTCCTTTAGTTGGAATTAGGGGGTTCGAATGAAGAAAATCCATTTTTCCCCTAAACTCTACCTAATTTCAACTCGTTTTCAGGTATGGATAATCAATAATGGTTTTCGTTATGAATTCTACTGTTAGTTTTTTTTTTTCTCATTTTCTTCCTTTTTCGGGTTTTTTTTCCTTTGGTTGGAATTAGAATTCGAATGAAGATCCATTTTTGATGAATTGGATGAATTTAGGGCTTAGAATTAATAAAGTCCAATTTCTTAATCTTTTTTCCTGGATTTTAATTCCTTTTTAGGTGAAGGCAATTTAATGTTTTAACCAATTACAACTCGATTTCAGGTATGGATAATGGTTTTCGCTGTGAATTTTTTTCTTTAAATTATATCTTTAAATTTAAAAGGTACATAAGATTTTCAATTAAAGGTTTTTAGAATATATTTGCTTTTTTATGTTGAAATATTTGCTAATTATTATTTATGTTCAAATATGAATAAAGTTTACTCATTAAAATTTTCATTTCTAAAATATTTCACCAATAAACAAAAGATATATGATTATCAAAAATTATTTTGTGAATGACAAAGAATCATTTTGATAATGTTGTTAGAAGATTACCCAAATTTACCTTAAAAAGTATGAGAACATTAATTAGTACTGATATTAACAACGTAATTTTTTTCATTAAAAGCACTATATGTTCTAAAGTGCTCTATCTATTTTATAAGAATTATAATTCTATACTAATAATATGTAATTGTATATCTATTTAAAATTTATATTTATATATATGTTCATACTAACAACTTTGTGTATAGTACGAGTTTCTATACAAGTTTATTTATAGTTAAATAGAGTAAGTTAGAGAATATATAATATACTGCATATATAATATCATACAAGTTACTAGAAGCTTGGAAAATACCAAGTGTCACCATTAAAGAGAGTTTTGCGAAATGAAAAATGACATGACATTTAATCTTGAGCAATATCTCTATCATTAAAGTATATTTGACCACTCGCTCTATTCTCTAATACTCTTCCTATTTGGAATATTCTAACTTATGCAGAGAGAAATTTAATCAAGGTTTTTGACACATATTTAGAAGATAAAATATATCCATGTGAGATCTCGTTAGATTCATTTTAATGTATACTTTTTAATTATGTATTTTTTATAATGTTTTATTATGTATATTTAGAGATATTGAGAATTAAAAAATTTACATTGAAAACTGTTCAAAAAATAAATGGAAAGAACAAAAAGAAACGGAGGGAGTATTATTTTTTATAGTTAATTGAGTAAGTTAGAAAATTTAATATACTGCATAATATATTGCTGATAATATTTAAAATTACAAGGTAGTTTTATACATATAATTGTCAAAAATGAGTATTTCTATTGCATAATTTTCTCTGATTTTATTTTTTTAATATTATATGTTTACATATCTCGATGCTAAAAAAATTGTGCATTGTATGAGTTTTTACACTAGTATGTGATAAGAATTTTGAAATTTTTAATCACACTGAAAGTTGTATACAATGAGGTGTTTTAAATCCTTCAAACTGTTTTTATTATTAAAAATTCATTATTGTTTATTTATTTAAAAATAAATTGTTATTTATACTTACATCATCGTTCACATCAATTTCTCTATCTTCTAAATATCATTTTATTTTTTTAAAATTTTTTTACATTTTAATGGAAAAATTAAACTTGATAAATATGATTTATACTTGCATTTTTATTTTTAAAATCATGATTTTTTTATATATTTTAATCTTAGAAACTCCGTACATGCATACTAGTATAGAAAAATAACACTAATTTTAATGTTGATTGGAAATAATAAGGAGAGTATGGAGTACAGAGCTAGTGTGCAAACTGTTGTGCGAGATTCGACTTGCGTTACTTATCACTTTTGGTGCCCTCTTGACCAAGGATGGATTAAAGTGAATTTTGATGCTCATATGGGGATGAATGATCAGGGTTTTGGTGCTGTCATCAGAGATGCAAATGGTGTACCGTGTACTGCTGGCTACTGGAGTTCGTAGAGTACAACGTCTGTGGAGAGTGTCGATGTCACAGAAGCAATGGCAGCAAAATTCGTTATTGATCTTGCCCTTAGGCTTGGATACAATCGAATTCACCTAGAGGGAGATGCTCATACTATGATTGCTAGTTTGGCTAAGGGTGCAGTGGGTTTTTTTTGCCTATTTTTTTAGTTTAGCAGTTTTTCAGCTTTTAATTATGCTCTTGATTTGAATATTAGTTTTGTTAATCGTCAATACTCTGGCTCATCATGTTGTTAGGTGGGAGTCCGGGTTTGCGAATGAACGAATCTGTATGGCTCTTTTCCCCATGGTCTTAGCACCTTAGCGAACATTGAAATTTAATGTGAAGTAATTTACAGATTCACCGCAAATGAAAATTTTTAATATGGCCATTTTATCCGACTGCCCCTCTTGCTCTTTTCTTGCTGAAACTTCTATTCATTGTCTTAGGGACTGTTTAGTAGCCAAAGAATTTTGAATCCTTTGCTTTTCTGCCTTACCAAAAAATCTTTTCAACCTTGAGCTTTCCGCTTAGTTGGACTTAAACCTAAGATCCTCTTCTTACTACAACTCTATTCCTTGGCCAACTTGGTTCAACTTTGCGCTTTGGACCTCGTGGGCCAACCGTAACAACAAGGTCTTTGCCAAACTCAATCCCTCAACATCCTTTTCTTTCAACCACACCAAAGTCTTAGCCTTAGACTTCTTCTACTCCCACCCTCTCCAGGAGCGTCCTGCCCCAGATCTCCTTGCATTGCCTAACTTTTCTCTCCTTGATAAATTGCTAATCCAAGCAAATTCTTCCTTCCTTCCATCCTCTAAGCTTTGTACCATTGGGGTTGTATGCTTCTCTCTTACGGGGGTTTTGCATTCATTCTTTATCCTTTTTGCTAGGGCTCTCAATGCTAACATGGCGAAACTCCTCGCTATTATTACTGGTTTTATGGTGGCTGATCTCCTCTTTTGGACCATATTTACTATCATTTCATACTCCCTAGCAGTGGATAGCTTGTCAGGCTGTTCCTCTATTACAGACATATATTCCTTTCTTGATACTTTTTGTAGGGATCTTCCAAACTGAAATCTGAAGAAGGAAATTCGCCATGTCCCCAAAATGAAAGTTCACATAGCAAATTACTTATTACGCCAAGCGCGAACGAAGTTCCCCCAACAGCTTATACTCTTTTGGCTCTCTGCATCCCCGATCTTCACAGATGAAGCTACCATATTTGATTTCAGTCAGTTATTTCTTTGTTAGGATGTATCCTAAAACCTTTTATTTGCTTTTGTAGTTTATCCTCCTCCACCCGCTGTGGAGGATCATGAAAACTGTTTAATTCACTTATGATGCCCTAACTATTTTTAGCTTTATAATATTTTGCCTTATTTCCAAAAAAAAGATGCAACCATCAAGTCCATCATGAAAACTGTTCAATTTTTTTATGATACGGTCTCACTATGAAACATGCCTCATACTTGGGTAAAATAGCCTTATAATATAAATTTTAGCATATAAACTTCTTATTTTAAAGTCATTTTACCGTAAGACGGTCTCATACATGACGAGCTATGTTAGGGCACCAACAATAAAACACACTTAAGAAACTTGACTCTTCGAAAATAAATCAAAAAAAGACCGAAATAAATCAAACTCTCAGATAAGAAAGAACCCAAACACAGAAAATAAATCGAATTCTTTTGCCAAAGAAACGGCGGTGACGGGTGAATAAACGGAAGCCGCCGGCGGTGATTTACAAGCAGTGAGAAAGGAGGCCAGAGGGTGATTAATAAACAGTCATTGACGGACGACAGTTTGTAGAGAACGACGAATACGTAAAGAAGAAAGTGAAGAGTGACTGAGAACTCAGGAGAGAAGAATATGGACTTAAAATCAATGGCGAAATCGAAGAGATCACACACCCAACATCACCAACCCAGAAAACCGCACCATTCTTCCAAATCTACTACTTCTTCATCTTCTACTGCCTCCAAAAAAGATATTAGGGATAGAAAGAGGGCTATTCAACAGCCACCTTCACTCCCTTCCAATTGGGATCGATATGAAGATGAACAAGAACAGATTGAATCTGAAGAAACACCCATCAGAATCAATGCGGGTTCTAATGAGTCGGGTCAACCCGCAATGTCTAAAAAGGTTGGTGATGAGGATGTGATTAAACCCAAGAGTAAAGGCGCTGATTTTAGGGACTTGATTACTCAAGCTCAAGAATCCCGCACTTATTATTCCCCTTCTTTTGATGATAAAGTTCCTGGTAATTTTTCACATTCCCTTTCAGTTGTAATTTACTCCATTGCTAATAGTTTTGCTCTTAAATTTATTGATTTTTATGCCAAGATTTTGTGATAATATTTTTGTTTGATTTCTTATTAAATTTTAAAGCTATATACAATGTGTGTACAACTCCACTAATTTTCAAAAACCCTAGGCCCAAAAGAACAATGTATAAAATAATATACAATGGTCTAATAATATACTATAGATATGTCTAATACACCCCCCTTAAATTGGAACTTGAGGATCATAAATGCCAAATTTGCGCATAAGATAAAGAAATTGAGATTTACCCAATGCTTTGGTAAAGATATCATCAGACAATAGTTCAAGAGTAGAGACATGCTGAGTATGAAATAGACCAACTTGTAACCGCATCACGAACATAATGATAATCTACTTCAATGTGTTTGGTACGCTTGTGGAAGACACGATTTCGAGCAATGTGTAAGCAAATTAACTATCACTGTAAAGATGAATGTAACGAGAAGGAGACACGCCAAGGCTGGACAAGAGAGATTGGAGCCATTTCAGCTTAGTCGTGACCATAGTTATCCGGAACGCAATACGATTTAGAGCGTAGGACGGGAAAGAGAACGCGGGGTCACTACCTAAAGTGACTCCGGAACTGTGGGTGCCCTTTTTGATTTTAAAATTTACAAATTGAAGTTCGATTGAGTTAAAAGAAATTAAAGAAAACAAATGACAATATATGAAATACAAGAATTTGTACTGTATAATACTTTTTTTTGAAGTACGTAGTGTACTGTATAATACTTGGAATGACTGAATGATGAAGTAAGAAAAAAAAAATAAAAACAAGAAAAGAAAAGGAAAAAGGAAAAGAAACAAAAACAAAAGGGTAAAAGTAAAGCTCGTGACAAACAAGTTAATCCTATAGATTTTCTATGAAGGAAAATAGTGGATCTCACAAAAAACAAAAAAAACCCTACATAGTGGTGGCTCCCTTGAATTTCACCAGTAACCTTAAGAAACTTACCATGGCAACACCACGTACTGACCTACGTATTAACAACAGCTTTAGAACATCGTCTTTCTTATCTCTTCTTCATATCTTCTTTTTCATTCTTCTAATTTCTGTTCGTGAAAACTAGTGATGGTGGTTAAGGGCGCGCATTTTGACGATTCGGGATGTGACCCATGGCGATTTGGTATAAGTGTCGTCTCGCAATCCGGATAAGATATTTTCGATTGGAAAACAACGACCTTACATTTCGTGTTCCAATGAGTTTGTCATGGTTGATGCATGAATTGATCAAAGACATGGACAACATAAGCAAAATCAGGATGAGCGAAAGCTAGATAAATGAGACATTGATATTGTCATTTCTCCAGGTGCAGAATATAAAGGACTAATGTTGTCACTAAGATTATGATTCTGCTCAAGAGTATGAATGGATTTGGATAATATCCACTTGTACTTTCGCTGAGAGAAAATGAAACCATTGTAACTATGAGCAACTTCAACGCCCAAAATTTTTTTGAGAACACCCAAATCTTTCATAATGAAACATCGATTCAATTATTCTTTAAAAGAGGCAATAGCGACGTCATTTCCAGAATTGATAATGTAATCGACATCTACCAAGGGATGAAGATGATTACTCCCCTACAAAAAGATAAAAACGAATAATCAGAGTAAGAGTGATGAACATCAAAATGGTGCAAGACATCAAGCTTAGCTAGCAACATCGAGGGGCTTGTCGAAGACCATAGAGAGACTTTTTAAGACGACATACTTGTTTTGGAGTTGAATTATTGAAACCAGAGGGAAGCTTCTTGTGCTCTTCATCAAGATCATCATGTAAGAAGCATTGTGAATATCCATTTGATGAACATCAACAACAACCGTTAAGAAAGCCCGAAACAGAAACCATCTTGGCGACAGGTGTAAAAGTCTCAATCTACATTTTGTACTTGATGATTGCCAAGAATGACAAGTCTGCTTTGTGACGTCCTAACATTATCATCAACATTGTATTTGATTTTGTAAACCCATTCGCATTCCAAAGCTTTCTTATTAGGAGGCAACTTAGTTATAAACCATGTTTCATTATCTTTCAAAGCATTAATTTCTCTTTGCATATCATCTCGTCATTTAATATATTGCATAATCTCATTAAAACACCTAGGCTCAACACCTAAATCAACTGCTGCAAGGTAAGCATGATGAAACGAAGAAAAATGATCACAATTCACCAAGTAAGCTATGGGATAAATAGTACCTAGGAGACCAGAAGATGAAGTATGAGGACTCGTTGAATATAATGAGCAACATATTATGAAGTAACACACTAGAGAGTTTCTCTCGATGCCTACGTCCAAGAGGAATAGAGGCGTCTAAAGCATCACATAGGAGCAGAGTTCGAATCATTAAGTGGATGTATAAGTAAACTATCAACCTATGGAGATGTAGGCTGGCGGGAGGAGAAGACACAGAAATTGGATGATCTTGGTCATCCAAGAAAATCCATGTCTCGGAAGGTATAGCAATGTTAGAATCTACATCAATTATGTGCTCAAAAGCAAGCTCATTCTTATGAAATTGTACATCACGAGAAATGAAGATCTCTCCATTTTCATTGTCTTAATATGCCAATGAAAATGGAGAGATCTTAATGCCAACAAAAACTTTTAAAGGATCAAAATCAGGGGCTAAATAAAAAATTACTTCATAATGTGTCTTAATGCCAAAAAGACTCGATGGAGTATGATTGATCTAATGAACTTGTGTAAGTACGCATTCTCCTTAAAATTTAACAGAAGAGTGTGCTTGAAACATTAAAGCCCTACTAACATTCAAAATATGTTTTCAACACGACCATTTTGTTAAGGTGTTCCCACAAAAGAAGAATGAAAAACAATGCCATTACTAGTAAAAAAATGGTTGCATGCAATTAAACTTAATTCTATTATCACTTGTACTACTTTGACTTTAGTGTCAAATTGTCTTTTGACGATGGAAAAGAAAAGAGGAAAAATACTTGGACACTTCCGTTTTATTTTGCAACAAGTAAACTCAAACAGCTCGGGAGAAATCATCAACAATAGTCAAGAAATAAATCGCACCACATGACGAGGATAGTATAAGGTCCCCACAAATCACAATGTATCATGAAACAATTACCTAGCTTTGTGTTCACTAATAGGATATTTATCATGTGTATGTTATGCAGGAAGACAAACATAAAATTTTTTATTCAATTTCTTCATAGTAGTACTAGATCTAATAGCAAGAAGTAACTTAACAACTCGTTACGAGGGATGACCCAATCTTCGATGCCACAAGTCAAAATCACTTAAAGTTGAGACTGCAAATCAGGATCTCTGAAGGTTTGGTGAATTGCAAGGTACATGGATTATCATCCATCAAGCGTGAAACAAAAGTTAAGTTGCATTGAAATTTAGGAACATATAAGACATGGTGCAAACAAGTGTAGGAGATAGATGTACGTTGCCAATTGCGAACGTTTGGTAGCCTAAGAGGACGCTGTCGAATATTCTCACCGGCCATTTGGTCACTAGAGGATTTATCATTGAATAAGTCCATCAAAACCTGCATTTGGTCTTGAGTTGAATTAACAAGAGGAGAGCCACGCCAGCCCTACTCGAGAATGTGCCCATATTTTTAGTTACCACATTGGCCTTGCCATCGAGCTACTGTTGAAAGATTGAGGACCTAGAAGCACTTAACGAACATGCCCGTAATTGTTGAATATGAGGTCCATTAGCTATGCAAAATCGTTTTTCAAGGTATGTCCATAACTCTTTAGCATTGTCATGGAATAGTATAGTAGAAGCAAGTTTCGAATCTATGCTTCGTAACAACCAGGACACCATCATGGTGTGTATGGTGTTTCGCTAATAAAGTTGTTTTGCACCCGTGGGTTTCTCATTGGTGCCAATAATGAATCCAAATTTACGGTGCGCTCTCAAGGATAAGGTCATGGCCGTAAACGAAGTTACGAAGTTGTCGCTACTTAGCATAATACGAATAATCAAACTTTTGGGTTGATCACCACAACCCAGGTAACAAGGAGACAGAATATCGAGAGTGGCTCTTACACCATGCCCAAATTTTGTGATAATATTTTTGTGTGCCTTCTCTAAAGTTATTTATAATGTGTACAACTCTCCCAATATACAAAAACCCTAGGCCCAAAATAACAATATATAAAACAATATACAATGGCCCAATAATATACATAGATATGTCTAACATTTTCTTATTATTATGAGAGTTATGAAATTTTGTTATGATTTTATTCTACTTCGAATTTATATATAGTTTCTTCTTTAAATCTTAATTTGAATTTTGATGGTAGATGTTCTTTGTGGTCAATTAGTACTTGTATATTAATGTCTTGAGTATCCATTTAACATATAGCTTTGGATTATTTATAGAGTTCTGTCAGGGAGTGGCACCAATGCTTGCCGTTAGGGGTGAAAAACTGATTTTACAGGACTGGGATGATGATTTTCTTATGGAGGATGAAGTGACTGGTACTCAAGAGGTATCAAACTCATGCTTATTGCCTTAATTCATTTGAATTTGTTGTGATTTTTTTCTTTTGCTTCCTTTTTAGTTGTTATTTTGTTGATGTACTTATACGATTTTCAAGTGCTTTTATTCTTTTGCGTACATTAGAATCTAGTGAACTTTCAGAATCTCACTCAATAGTCAATAGTCCCTTTTGAGTCATAGTCGGCTACACCTAGTCTCAACCTGAGTTGTTGTTGTCAGGTTAGACATGAGAGTGATTTGGTGAAGCTATTAGCTGAATGCTCATTTGTGTCCTAAACTTGAATGATCATCCAATCAGTAACAAGCTTTCGAATAAATTGATGCTTCACATCTATGTCTTTTGTTCTACCATGGAATGCTAGTTTTTTTGCCATTGCAATAACGAACATGTTATTACAATACATCTTTGTAACAATCTTTTGCTTGCTACACAAAGCATGAAGAAGTTTTTTGGAGCCATAATTTTTGTCAAGATGTTACACTTACTGCTGCATATTAGCTTTAGACTTTGAGCTATTATTTTTTCCCAAGGGTTTGCTTTAGATCTTTTTTCGTTTGATCCCTAATTCTAGTTCTCCTATTTGACTTATGATTTCCCTTGTGGTATTGATATTTCATTACTTTGTGTGGGCTAAAGGCCAAATGAAGACAGAAACTGAGAACCACCTCCCCTTAATAGCTCCAAAAAAAACCTCTAGTAGCCAATGATGTTCGAGGATTAGGAAAAAGAGGAGAAAATATACAAGTACCAAACAGCCATGTTTTGCCACAATCTGCAAAACCTGAGCAAATTGACCTAGAAAAGAACTGAATTCATAAAACTTTTAGTTAGATTTTTCCTTGCTAATGTTGAATTCAGTGCATCTTTGATTGTTAGTACCCCTATCAGGATGTGGAATCTGAGAGGAATGGCTATAAATTGGTAGCATTGAATTTAGTGGAGCCATGTTTTTCATGTCCTACAGGTAATGGTTTTGGGGTTTTAATAGAAGTACACCTACGCTCCGCGCATTGCAACCAGTCATCAAAGTTGTTCAGATGTCTTTCTTTCTAACATGCCCTCAGCCATTACCTCCGAACATGCCCTCAGCCATCATCTTTCTCTATGAACATGTGATTGTTGTTGTTAACACATTGTATTTGGACTCACCTGTTTGGTAAACTATATGAACATGTGATTCTTATTCACATGTCCTATTCTTTCTTTGTAGTTCAATATTGTTTGTTGCTCGTGTATTGCTTTCACGTGTTTAATTTCTTTAATTTTTTGGCTGCTTGTGAATTGCTTTGATGTTTTTGCGTAGATGCTGCAATGAAGATTATATCATGGTGTGGGCTCTGGATAATACATTACTACTCCACCCCGTTTAGTTTGCCCTCTCTAACCATATTTTGTGAGAGCTTTTTTGGTCAAATGAGGCAAACTCTAAGGGACAGTGGGAGTATTGACTACATTTAATGTTAAAGCAATAGTTGATAGCATGGACATTTGAATAATTTTTCTGCACTGCTGAAGCTGTCAAGCCCTCCTTTTTTCCTTGTCTTATCAGTGCAAGTATTTGGTTTTTCTTATTTGAATTTCTTGTCCATTCTTGATAGTGCCAAAGATTTACGGGTAATAGCCTATAGTAAATGGCTTATTATATCATGTTCACTTCTCATTCATGCAAAGCTATAGAAGATTGATGATTGTTAGGAATATGGGTGACTTTTGTACACCAAGTATTAGGACTTAATTAAGGTTATTAATTGAGTATGTTGGCATGGATTAGAAAAGGGTCTAATGCTAGTTTGGGATTGGATGAAAGGGAATAATCTAGGAATAAATGATTGGGCAATCATTGGTTGGAGAAACTTGGGCACCAAGGCTAGCAATCAGCCTAAGAGAAGTGCAGGATAGCTAATGGGAGCATTGGGGACCTTGGGACACGTTGCACAAATTCAAGATCCAACCAGAGGTTGCTAGCACATTGTGCTCGTATGAGCACAAGGCACCAAAGCCTTCTGCCTCGTTCTGTTCATTGTGCTAATGTTCTTATCCCTTTGCCACGTTTTTGCCCTATGTTACCCTATAAGTACCTCACACCTAGGTCTTATGTTACTAAGGCAAAAGTATCATTTGTAGCTCTCCTTTCCTTCTAATTATTCCCAAACATTAAGCTTTTCTTTCCTTTAATCCCTCTATTGTAATTCCTTCAAATTTGTTGTTTTTGTCCTTTTAACACATTATTGATTCAAGCCTAGCTAGCTATGGTGAATGTAGTCTTTAATTGGTGAACCATCTTAAATCATGGTGATATTGTCTTGTTTACTTTGCTATTCATTACATACTTGCATATTTGGTTTAGTTGATTGCTTGCACCATATACATTCATTTTCAACCTCAAGTTTTGATCTTGTAGTTTGTGTGTGCTTCACATTTCAATGATGTTTATTAAATAGGATTATTTGGAAACAATCTATTTGTTATCGCAAGGGTAAGGTTGCGTACGTCAATTTCCCTAAACCCCATATAGGTTGGAATTTAGGTGAGAGCGATTGGGTAATGGAATGTTGTAATAAAAAATTGTATTCATAGTGTTGGTGCTATAATCTGGTAGTAATCGTATTTCCATTTCCTGTCAAGGTAGTGAATACTGCACTCTAAATTTATACAGGTTAGTTTGCATGCATAACCAAGAAAATGAAAAGTGAAAAAGAGGATGTCACTGAAGTCTGTTTTCAATTACTGCATAGTTACATTCTAATTGTTTGTCTCTTTTCTTCTGCTTCAAAGTTCCACAGATGAATTTGCTGTATATCTATTTTCATTTTGAAAACCACTTCTCGTTTTTCCATTCATATGTAATGAGGATCCCTCTGTATATTATATTTAAATGCCTTGTGAAGTCTTATTTGTTTCGTATTCTATTGCAGGCATTGTTTTTGACCCTAGATTTAGAAGACCTTGCAGAGCAGCTATCAAAAGTAGGTTTTGCTGAAAGACTCTTCATTGAACCAGATCTTTTGCCTCAAGAAATGGTATGTGTATTTATCTTCTGTGCTTTGTATGATATGCTCCTCTTGTTTGCTTTCTCCATGCTTGTCCTTGATAATGTTTATTTATCATGATTATTGGTTATAAAATTTGGCAAGAATATGTCCATATTATACTAGAAACTAGAGAGATTCAGACTAAACAAAACAAAATGAGACGTGTTAGTTTCTTATTTTAGGTGTCATTTGAGTAGTGTAATTGATTAACTTTTGTTTAACAAATTTAATGCTTTCTTCTGCTTCCTTTTGTGATATGTATTTCTTTAATTGACCAGGATATGTTTTTGTTTAAAGCAATTGAGTTTCCTCTTTCATTCTTCCGTATCCCACTAAATTAAAAGCTGCTTGGAGTTCAAAATTTGTGGCCAGTTAATTTGTAGTTTGACATTTTGATTTATATTTTAAAAATATAAACGTTTTTATAGCAATCCACATCTTTTCCCGCTTCTTAAGGACTCTTCTTAGTATGATTATTTTAATCGTATCGATCAGTTTATCTCTGTCGTCAGAAAAATGAATTGGTACTTGCAGCAACGTTAACATCTTGCATATATTACTTTCCTGTAGGAATATTTTTTTAGTTATTTGCAAATTATTGCCATCATTATGTATGCGAAGTAGTACCTGTCAAATAATAGGGTCAATCTATGTTGAAAAGAAAATGTTGATTACTTGTCACTGGATCATTGAACAAACTTAAAGATTATATGTCTGAAAGAGCAGATTTGTGCTCAAATTTTTTTGGAATCATTCCCACTAAACACCTAAGTGTCCATTTCCATGTCAGCTTCAGCTAATTGGCTGATATTATGTAAATTAAATGCTTTGCAAAATTGTTGACGAGGGAATTATACTTCTAAATAGGTTAGATTCTTCAAATACGTGGGTCCGAGTTTTGTTCTGTTGATGAAGCTGTCCTGTTTTGATACAACTTGTGATGATTTTGATTATACTATTTGGGTGATAATTGATATCAAGAGTGTAGTCAATGGATGAATCTTAATTTGTACTTTTGAATTTGTCTATAATTTGTACTTTTGCAATTGAAATGTTTGGTTCTCCCTAGCAACATATTGAAAAACCAAACAAATTGGATTTGTACTCTAACATGATCTTTTCTCCATCGTTCAATGTTGTAGCTTGGCCAAGATGCAAATGACGCCGATAATCAGGTACCTGAGAGACGCAGGGTTGAAAGAGTTGATAGTTTTGGTGAGTTATTGGCTCTATATTTGGAAGACGAACAAATGGCTAAACAAGATAATGTGGATAAAAGTAGTACAATGTTCTCATCCGATCTTAGTAGCCACCATGATCCAGATACAAAGCAAGAATCTAATGCAGATTTGACAAAGCGAAAATCAGACAATGAGAGATTTCTTGATGCTTGTGAACCAACTCGTGTTATTCATATTACCGAGGAAGTTAACAGCAAGTCGAAAGGCTTGGAAGACCAAATAAAGATGCCTCAAGTTCCTCATGTCGTTGAACTAGACGCAAAATCTTCCTCTCGATTTGAAGCAACTTCCGCAGAAGCAGAGCTTGACACGCTTCTTGGATCATTCCGTGAGACAAATTTTTTCGGTACTCCTATGAATCAACCTAAAGTCTCTGTATCACATAAGGCCGGAAGCTTTTTAACTAATGAAGCTCCATTACAGCATCCATCGAGTCAATCTGCAGCCGGGTTTCCCATCACTAGCAGTCTAGATGATGAGCTTGATGACCTTCTTGCTGAAACATCAGAATTGAGTGCTAATAAAAATGATATTTTTCAATCCACGGTCCAGGTACCAGTGTCCTCTTCGCCCCAACACAGTTCTAATCCGGTGGTTTTGGAAGATTTTGATTCTTGGTTAGATACACTTGGATAGTAGCTTCTGAACGATTTGCTGTATACTGTACCTATGTAAATCTTCGTCAATTCAGTTTTATGGTACATTGACCCAATCTGATCATTGCAATTTGATAATTTCTGGCTTTTAATCTTTGCCAGAAGTTTACTTCTCTTCTGGGAGATTTGAAATGATCAAAAGTTTAGCAGCTGCCTTAGTCCTTTGACCGCAAGAATTAGACTCCAGTCTCCAGTATTAGTTATGTACATTTCTTGTATTAGATACATATTCTTTTGTTCTATTATACTTGTAACTGATAGTATGATACTTACAACATAATATGTCAAAATAAATTGCAATTATTTCAAAACGGAGGCAATAAAAACCTTTTTGAAAGAATATAACAATAATGTCAGATTTTTAATCTTAAAAGATTGGTGTCGACTACATAAAATCATGAACTAATAGGAGTATATTAATTTCAAAGTTCGTCCACATAAAACTATATATTAATTTTAAATGTCGTTTACATGGATTTTTTTTACTTCATTCAAATATACAACTTTTCTTACTTTATCTCTTATTTTTGTTTACTTTTATAGTTGAATCTTCAACTTTTTTTATTTATAAGACATGATGTTTTGGTTCATAGTATTGATGTACTGCTATTATTTTATGGCTAGGAAGACTTTGACAATTTAGCATAATTATTGTGACTTGTGAGTATAAAATTTGGGAAATGGAGACTGGAGAGCATTATCAAGCAGAGACTATTGCATGTGTCTCTGTCGTATCATCTAAGAACATGAGGTGTTAGATGACCCTTTTATTAGAGTTACTGTAACACTTCAATTCTCTCCCGTATTTCGTGGTAACTTCAATCAGATATGCGTCATTATTTTGATAAGTTTTGTGTTTTTTTAATTTTTTAAATAGTGTCAATGCTGCGGAAATTCTCCCTCACAATTTATAAATTCTCTTTTATTAAGTTTATTTTATTTTATTTTTAATGTAACATTCGGTTTTTGGCTTCGTGTAAAGAGACGAAAATTTAAGTGTATTACCGTCTATATAAGGGATTTTAAACTATAATGGCATTGAGATCGAAATTAGTTTTAAAATAATTTACTTTATTTGTCTCTTTTAATATGAATATTTTATTTTTGATTGTCGTAATGAGTTGACTATATTTCTTTTTAAATAATATATAAATTTGTTGTTACTAACAATGAATAAGAGTAAAAAATTACTTTATTTATTATTAGTAACAGCAAACAAAGTGGGACAATGTTATAAAGTTTAAAAAGACAAAATAATTAAAAACAATTTTTATACCCTGTTGATAAGAACAAAATATTTGTTAATTTTTTTATCTCTTTAAACATTAACAATAGAAGAGAGATATAGCATAAGTCTCTACCTTTAATGTAGTACAAAATTTGTAAAAAAATAAGATAATTTAACAACTTTATTCAAAAAATAAGTTTCGGAAAAACTTTATTCCCAAAATAAGCGTCTTTACCTCCAAAGCTAGGCTCGGTGTAAACCTGATTTTACTAATAGCGAATCAAAGCAAATGGTCAAAATTTGAGTCAAGCCTCAAGTCACTTGATGCTTGACTGGTTTGACTTTTATTGACTTTCTTGTTTGAATTAAACTAGCCATTGTTAAATAGAAAAATAGGCGTTATAAAGTTGAAAATAGCCGTTGTTATTATGTTTTATAAATAACTTCCTTATTTCCCTACTTCATTGTATCCAATCTCCATCATTCTTGTTCTAGCTAATCAATTTTTAAAGGTAACATAAGGTATTATGTTAGTGTTATTCTCAATTTATAAATGTTAATATTATTTTTGAATGTTTACTTACGTTACTATATCATATGTGTTCCGTAGATGTCACAGGAGTATTCTATTGAAGAGCTTTGTGATTGTGGTTATGAAGTTGAGATTAATACAGATTGGAGCAACTTCGATCCTGGGCGTGATTTTGTTGCTTGTCCTTTCTACTTGGTTGAAGGATTAGGTTGCACATACTTTAGATGGATTGCTCCAGAAGGTACCAAATGGCAGAGAGAGTTAATAATACGGCTTGAAAAAGAAAAACAAGAGCTTAAAGATGAGATATTTAATCTCAAGATACAATTAGATGATATGACACATAGGAAAGAAGAGACTGAAAGGATTATGAGAAAGTTTAAGAAGCAATCTTAGATAGCGACGGTGGTTTAACTTAACGAATGAACTATGTAATGTGATATGGATTCGTTGAACATGAATAAAATTGTGTTGAATTTTCGAGAGCATTTTCCCTAATTGAATATGATTGTCTGTTTGTTTTTGATTAAATTCATACTGCATTCTTGGCAGAATGATTCATTGCCGAAAACATTTTCTACATTAAATTCATGAACAAAAAACCTCAATATGAAAATCATGGCAAATAACAAGTACATTTGACATATTCATAGAATTTGATATTATATGACCATTATAAATGACATACATTTTAAAATCAACAAGAACTAAAAATTTTATAATAAAAACGTACCTTAATAAGTTGTAGATCAATAAGAAATAGTAAATTTCAAGTTTAAGAACCTACATTTATGTGAAAGTTCATGAACAATTTGTGAACCCTAATTTTCGAAAATGAAAAAAAACACAAAAAATAGTACCTTAAGTAAACGTAGGAAGATGACAGAACTAATTAGTGGTACAAACTTGGAATTTGATGAGATTAATTGAAGGATTGAAGTTGATTTTAATGGAGGAAAGAAGAGGGAGATCTCGTAGGTTACAAACTTAAAATGAGAAAGTAAACTGAAATGAGGAAGAAGTCACAACTTTATTCTAACCGACAATGTCTTTTAAATTTAACGTAGCACTAATGGAAGGGAGAAAAATCTGACATGGGTATACAAAATTTTTTTCTACAAATAAAATTCAAAATCCTAAAATGCCATCCTTTTCATTTTAACGCCACTCCTGCCTTAATGAATTTATGAATTTGCCCCTGGACTTAAAATTTCTTATATATACTCCAACCTCACTAAATAAAACCATTATCACTCTTAAAACATTAAATTACAACATAAATTTCGTGGAATTAAAGCTAAGAAATTCAAACCACAAACAAACAATCGAGCTAATTTTCATTCGAATATAATTAAATTTAATTTTTAAGAAAAAAAAAGTGACTCGACCGCGGGTCAGTCGCACAAATCCGGCGACTCGGCCGTGGCTCAGTCGCACGTTCCGAGTCGCGAGCGACTCACCCAATTTTTAATTTTTTTAATTTTTTTAAAAATTATTATTATTATTATTATTATTATTATTATTATTATTATTATTATTATTATTATTATTGTTTTAAATTTATTTTTTTAAATATTATTATTATTATTATTATTATTATTATTATTATTATTTTGATTATTATTATTATTTTGATTATTATTATTATTATTATTATTATTATTATTATTATTATTATTATTATTATTATTATTATTATTATTATTATTATTATTTTTATTTTTATTTTTATCATTATTATTATTATTATTATTATTATTATTATTATTATTATTATTTTTATTTTTATTAACTTTTTATTTTTCTTTTAAATACTATTTTTATTATTTTTGTTGGTGATGTTGTTGTTATTATTGTTATTGTTAGTAAATTTTTTTAAATTGTTATTTAAATATTATTATTATTATTATTATTATTATTATTATTATTATTATTATTATTATTATTATGATTATTGCTAATTTAGAAAATTAATTACAATAATAATAATAATAATAATAATAATAATAATAATAATAATAATAATAATAATAATAATAATAATAATAATAATAATAATAATAATAGTAATAATAATAATAATAATAATAATATTTTGTTAAATTATATTTGTTGATTATGATTAGTTAAATATTGTTGTTGTTAAATTATATTTGTTGATAATGAGTAGTTTAATATGTTAATTAATTATTGTGTTTTGTTCATGAGGTTAATTTAACGTAACGTTTGATTATTTTTATGTATTAATAATAATTAATTAAATTATCAAAATTGTAGTAAATAGTTGGTAATCAAGGGAAAGGAAAGGGTTTTTTTTAGACACTTGTTGAGCGGTAATAATTCAAGGCCTACCCTACTCAGAAGGGACCCTCATGAGAGGGAGGTTACGGGTTCTGCTAGGAGGGCTATGTAGGATGAGGCTGCTAGGCATAGTGAGACCCAATGGTCGAGTACGCTGCACCAAGTGCGCACTAGTGTCCAGAGTAGTTAGCGGGTTTCTAGTGATGATAATGATGATGAGTACTAAGCCGCAGTTGGTCGCCCAATGGATTGGACTGTTGTCCGTAGGCTCGACGGTAAATTCACACGTGCCAGCCCTAGTTCTGCAGACGCATCTGAGCACGCCGGACATAGTCGCATTGATAATGAGCCGCCACGGGGGAGCAGGCGCTCACATTCAGCTGGAACGGACTGACTGATCACATCACCCCAGCCCGGGGGGCCCACTGATACGCGGCTGATACCCAGCTATGGCGGGCACATAGCTAAAGTTATTTTTGACGGCTCTGAGCGTACGCCTCCGTTTCTAAAGTGCCGTAGTAGAAAGAAGTCGTTGGAGGCAATCATCGGACTACGGGATATGACTGATGCACTTTACGATGTTCTACCTGCCACTCCCCTCGGCCGGCTACCGTACATTATGCACCAGCATATTGACTGTCCTTTGATATCGACCTTCATGGAGAAGTGACAGCCGGATACGAACACCTTCCACATGCCCTGGGGGGAGATGACGATTATGTTGCACGACGTGCAACGCATATTGGGCATTGGTATTGAAGGTTCACTATCGGCTGAACCTGTTGAGGGGGAGTGGAAGCTCACTATTACTAGTCTGTTTGGGGAGCCCATGTCCGAGCTACGACAGAAAGGAATATTCACCAGCGGTTGCATCAACGTTGGTGAAGTTATACACTTGTGCCATCGGTCCTAGGCTATGGAGATCCAATCGACAACCTATTACATGGCTATTGTCAGCTCTACACTGCTGGCGGATGAGACCAAAACCGGCATGCGACCTCACCCGATACTAACCGTGAACGTCGATCAAGATGAGAACGTTTGGGGTGCGGTGACGCTGGTGTACATGTATCGGCAACTGGGAATGACGTCTAGGGTTGGTTGCAAGACCATTGCTGGTTGCCGCACATTGCTTCAGACATGGATTTACGAGTATTTTCCGGCTTTCCACCCTCATCCTCGTCAAGCAGATGTGCCTAATAACACTAGGGCGGAGATGTGGTCCACGCCCAAGCCAGGTCGTTTGATCAACAGGCCGAGGGACTGCAGGAGTATATTGGACTCCATGACGGATGCTCAGGTATTGTACATTACATCACACTTTGTTATTCATGTTATTTTAATTTTAGTTTATTTTTGTATGTAAATTTTGCTTGTATGCAGGTGGAATGGACTCCGTACATGACTTCTCCAAGGGCATTGCTAAATGAGCACCCACGCACCGCCTACATCGGCGGTAACACTTGCTTTGATTTCGTCTAGGTGTATTTGTCGGAGAGGAAAGTGCAACAGCTGGGCTATGTGCAGGCTATTCCCCCCGCTCCTATCAGACCAACCCAGGCTCTACGACCGGCACATGGTACCTATTCCGTGACCTTTGCTTCTCCGCTTATTTACACGGAGGCATGGAGTAGGTTCTCTATTGTGGCCGCCTTGGTGATCAGGCACTTCGTCGGGCATCTGTTCCATCAGAGGCTGATCCTAGTTACGTTGACTGGTTCAAAGTGTCCTCCCACCCATACATCCTCCCCGGTGAAGGACCGAACGTAGTTTTTAGTCCAGCTGAAAGCAGAGTGGAATACGTTAGTTTTTTAATTTATTTGTTTTCTATTATGTGTTTGTGTTATTTAGATGTTTAATATCTTGTTCACACCATTTTTCTTTTTTTTTTTTTATAGTTTCTAAATGAATGGTCGAGTCGAGTCGCTCCATTGATGAGACTGCCTCCTGTTCCGAAAATGAGCCCCTGAGAAAGACAGGCTTTAGATGTGTACGTTGATGATGTTAGAGATTTATTTGTCGAATGACAAGCTTTTAAGGGGCATGGCCCTTCATAGACTGTCTGGTTTTGTAATTGAAAACTAATTTACATCAATGCTTTTATTTATTTACTTCAATGCTATTTACATTATAGTTAAATTGATTTACATCAATGCTTTTATTAATTTACTTCAATTCTATACATATTGAATTTCATCCACGTATTGAATCCCATCTACATATATAGTTAAACTAAATATTGATGTACACAATAGTAACACTATGGAATATCTACAAATTGAGTCCCATCTACATATATAGTTAAACTAAATATTGATGTACACAATAGTTACACTATGAACTATCTAAATTTACAGCATCTTCAGTGGTGTTATTATGTTGTGGTGGTCGTGGCTCATATAGTCTATTCCAAAGCAAAATCCTGCTACTAAAATGCGTTTCTATATGTCTGGAAGCATTGTCAACTGCTTCTCTCCATGAATGCTGGACTGGTGGTTGCGGAGATGAATCATCATTTATTAATAGTTGAACAAAATGATTTCTATTCACCCAACATGTATGTATAACTTGATTTACACTATGCACATCCACTGCTTTCCTTAACGGAAGAACCAAATAGTTGTAGATCAGATTACCATCAGCAGAACCGTAATAAGCAATGCCAATGTTAAGAAATGTTGCTGCAGAGTATAATGCCATCGTTGCTTCCATCCAGTGAATATAAGGAGCATGTCCATTGCCTAGTGAACCAATTCTGAATATAGCGTTGTCTAACGCCTGCTCTGATAGATACACACGTAGGTATTCCTCTCTGTTCATTTTCATTTCCATGGACATTGCACGTCTTAAAAGAGGCCATGCCTCCTTGCCTCCTAATTCGGTGACGACAATAACTCTAAAACCATAGATACCATCACCTATAACATCAATCCAATCAAACAAGTAAGGAGGGAGAATGTGCGGGATGTGATTGGGCTATGAAAACAGTGAAAAATCACGACCTACTGGATCATCTGCAATTATTAAAAATAAGGTTAGTAAGATTAAGCTGTAACAAACTAATTTAAATAACGGAAATGAAAGTCATTTACCGGATAAGTTAAAACTAAACTTAATTCCAACTGAGGGTTGTGTTTCCCAACCACTAGATCTGCCGGGAATGAAGATCTAGATCCTCGACCATGAGAAGATGATCTACTATATTCAAATGAGCTTTTATTTTTTCTAAGGGTTTTGCTTGTGGTTGGTCTTCCCTTTCTAGGTAGACTTGCGTAAGGCTCAGGTATATCGGCTCCATCAAGGTGTAATTCATCTTCAAGTACCTGGGACAATCGTCGTACAACTGTGGGATCAGCTTTTAAGACTTTATCGACCAACGATTGAAAGCACTCTTTGTTGTCGGCGTTTGCGTGCCGTACTTCTTCATTTGTGTCATCTCTTACCTCTGTGTACGTCAAGGTACTCTAGAATGGATGAATGTCATCCAAATACAAAGAACCTTGTGAACTGATCGACAGATATAAATAACAAGCACACGGCAATCCATGGGTGTGTTGAAGTGCACAACCGCATTTGTTAAACACATAATTACCCAAATCTAACATATGGTTATGCTCAAGCCGCAACTGCTCCAAGGAAAAAATAAATACATGGCGATATAAAGGTCTAAAGAAATGATGTCGCAACAACCATGAAATAGAATTCATGGATTCCTGTAATGCTTGTCGGATCCTGCCTTGCTGGTTTGTTATCTGTGCGCGTGCCCTTTTAAACAGGGTATCAAATGAGCTATTACCGCTACCAAGATAATACTTGAAAGACGAGTGTTGGCTTTCAACTCTGCTGGTAGTCTGGTAACTCATGTGTAAATAGTCATTCGTCCATGCACACACAAATTTCTCTTTAAGTGGAATCCATGTTCCAGCCAAATATCGAACAACCTTTTTGTTCCTAACCGACCAGCTAGTCACAATCGATTGCCATCTCTCTTCAAATTCGTCGAGTGTAGAACTTTCAACCAAGATGTTCCATCTACTTTTCCTGAATATCTGCCCTTGTTGATTTCTTTTCCCGCCACACAACTTGTCCACCATATTCTCAACGTCGTTGGCAATATGCCATATGCATAACAAATGCTGCACATCTACATTAAACACAACATTAAACGTAATTAAGACATATTCAATAAAGATAACGACAATATTTAATCAACAAAACCTTTTTACCTGGGAAGACATGACGAATAGCTGCAGATAAACCCTCATCTCGATTAGTGACAATGACGCTAGGAGTCTGAGTTGTGCCAAAAATATCTCTCAATCCTTGTAACACCCACGAATATGACACAGCCGCCTCATCTCGCATCAAACAGAACGCAGCCAAGAAGTTGTGATTGGTTAGCGTCATTCCGATTACTTCACACAGCGGCCAATTTTGCTTTTGTTTGTTTTGTACGTTGTATCTATCAACACAACATACGGCCACGTATGTATCATTTGGATGGAGGTAGGATTTGCAACTAATAATCTGCTCAATTGCCCTTCACTATCCAAGTCTGTCCAAACCACGTAATGATGCTCTGTGGCCATATAAAGACAGTGTTGAAGGGGAGGCCTACCCACCATCTCTTCTCTCCTTATTGATTGTCTTACATTATATATCTGATTCATACTAGTAAAAAATTTGGAAAATTTTTTCTAATTGAAGTCATGATAAAGGCAGGTTGCATGCCGGTTGCACTAAGCTCTCGTATGTGCTGCCGAATATCTACATTCAACCTATTTGCCCTTACATGACCATCTATGTACACTAAGAATCGATGGTTGTGTCTACCTTTTTCCCCAGGACACACCCTTACTGTCCAAGGTCTTTCTCCTGGTTTACGACTACTTGCTACAATCATAAATTTACACCGACATGTTCTACTTTTAGAACCTGATCGAGCAACATTATCTAGGTTATGCAAATCACCCCAAATATTACCATAGTGTTGACATCTTAAATACAAACTAACTCTAGAACGTCTTTCTTTTTGTTTATAAGAAGCACGTGTAAATTGAAAACAAATTCCTATTGCTATCTCATCGGCGCAACTATGTAATCCATCTACGGAATCAAATTTCCTGGCTGTAACAAATCTACCAGAGTAATCTACATTGTCCCCTAAGTTTTCATAGTCCTGCAAATTTAAAATATGAATAAACCATACATTAGGTTAATAAAACATTATACAAACAAACATTAATAATAAAAATATTGAATATTATATAAAAATTAGAATTTACTTTAATAATTAATAATAAAATAATAATAATACAAAATATAAAATAAATAATTGTAACAATAATAAAATAAAAATTAATATTAAATAATAAGAAAATAATAATAATAATAATAATAATAATAATAATAATAATAATAATAATAATAATAATAATAACAATAATAATAATAATAATAATAATAATAATAATAATAATAATAATAATATATAATTATAAATTATTTAAATTAATAATAATAATAATAATAATAATAATAATAATAACAACAACAACAACAACAACAACAACAACAACAACAACAACAACAACAACAACAACAACAACAACAATAATAATAATAATAATAAGAAATTAATAATAAATTACAAAATAATTACAAAATTATTTAAATAAATTAAATAATAATAATATAAATTAGAAAATAAAATAATTACTACAACATATATTATATAATAATAATATAAATTATAAAATAATTTACCTAATAATAATATAAATTACTAGATAAATAAATAAATATTTATATAATTTACATAATAATAATGCAAATAATCAAACAAAAAACAATAAATAAAAAATAAAGTGGGTCGCGTGCGACTCATCCATAGTCCAATCGCATGCGACCCAATTTTTATTTTTATTTTTTTAAAAAAACACCCATTCGAATCGATTAAAGTACGTACCCAATCAGATTCTTAGTCGCTTTCGTTAGCCATTGTAAATCGATTCAAACTTTTAGCTTGTTTAAACTCAGAGAACGTTTTTAGAGAGATTTTAGAGAGATAGTACCGTGTTTGAGTTCGTATATTATGCAGCGACACCACTGAAAATTCAATATATATATATATATATATATATATATATATATATATATATATATATATATATATATATATATATATATATATATATATATATATATATATATATATATATATATATATATATATATATATATATATAGGGTCGCGATAAAAATGTTCGAGATTACGTTTAAACTTTTAATTTAATGTTTTTAAAGTGATTATAGTGTTATTAAGTGAGATTTACGTTTGTTAAACAAATTTAAAATCCAGAGACATTTTCGTTATTTCATTGAAGTAGGGGTGGCAATGAATAACAATGCCCATAAAATTTTCAGTAGTCCAAGTAAAAGACCGACAAAGAGCCTCTTAGGCAACTTTTTAAGAAGACCAATGAGATTATCATAGTCATCAAAATTTAGTTTCCAGAGTGAATGTGGTATACAAGGTATCTAAAAGGGAGGGACCCTTCTTTCATGTGGAGCAACGCCATAATCAGAATGATATATACACTATAAAAAGAAATTAATTTGGAAACAAAACAAATTTCTATGTAAAGAAGGTTAGGTACAAATTAGCTACAAAAATGCTTTGTCGCAATCTAGCTACAAAGCTTTTTGTAGCTAATTTTATAGCAAAAGTTAGCGACAAATAATTTTTAAACCTTACTTCATCACCAACTTTGTGGGAGGAATTTTCAAATTTCAAAGTAAATCTCCCTCTCAAATAAACCCAATCCTAACCCCAACTTCCTCTCATTTTTATAAATTTTCTCTGCCATTTATACTCATTTACTCTCTCTTTCCTCTTTTTTTTTGTCAAGTTTTACAATTTTTTATTTTCTATACTTCATTTTTATTCTCTTTCTTAATCTATTTTCCATTATTAAGTTTATACATAATTGTAAACCATTCTCTCCTTTTTTTTTCTTCCTTTCTTCCTTTATCTCTTTCTTTCTTTCTTCATCCCTTTAAGTTTCCTAAATTCCAAAAATTTTCATCTTCTTCTGTTTGTTGTTCATCAATGGCAACTGAAAATACACAAATTATCAAAAGGTCAATTCTTAAGCAGCAAATACTCAACAAAAAGAACCTAAGCAAGTTTTACAGGAATTTCCTTTTCAAAGCCATTGAAGAAGGTGGCCTCTTGCACAAAAAAGGGTAATTGACCTCCATTAGGTGTTCTATCTAGTAGTGAAGCATCTTTCAAAAAAGTTGTACTAGCTTTGGTGGCTACAAACGACTTAAATTGCATAAATTGTGTGAAAAAGACTTTTATTCATGGATCTTTAAAAGAAGAAATTTATATGAAACAACTAGTTGGCTTTAAGGTAGTGGTTAGGGAGGATCATGTGTGTCGGTTGGAGAAGCCTCTTTATGGCTTAAAGGAATCTCCAAGACAAAGTTATAAGACTTAAGAGGTTTTATTCCTTCATGGTGTCACATAATTTCACACAAAACTCTTATGATAGTTGTGTCTACATAAAGAATACATGTGTTGCGTTCTGTATTTATGTAGTGTTATAAATGAATGACATAATGATTGCGTAGATGATATGCTTGACGCGGAAGCATTGGAGAAGTAACTATTGAGTAAATTTGATATGAAAGATCTTAGTGAGTCTTAAAGACTACTTGGTGTGGAGATAATAAGGGATAAAAACAAAGACATATTGTATCTTAGTTAAAGGACTTACATTAAGAAATTATTACAACACTTCTTCATGGATAGTGCAAAGCTGGTTTCTACTCAGCTTATTTCTCATTTTATACCGTTAAAAGATCTATATTTACAGTCCAAACAAGAAGAAAATCATTGAGGGGTTTTCCCTACACTAGTGTCATGGGTAGTGTGATGTATGTCGTGGTATGTTCGAGGCTGAATATGCTTAACATGTGAGTATGTTTAGTATGTATATGGATAACTCGAGTAAATGACATTGGGATACTGTAAAATGGTTGTTGGGATATTTGAAAGGGACCTCGAGCTTAAGTCTCAAATTTGGAGGAGACACTAATGGTTTGAACGACTATTGCGATTTGGTCTACATGAACGACTTGGATGATAGAAAATCGACTTTTAGCGGAGGTTTTTTTATTCTCTTGGGTACTACAACGGTTAGTCGGAAATCTTCTTTACAACATGTAATGACCATGTTTACGGCCAAAGTCGAGTTCATAACCATTTTAGAGTCACTCAATGAAGCAAGGTGGTTGAAGGGTCTCATTGGGGAGTTGTATCCTTAACTTGAATTTGGTGAGAGTGCATTGTGATAGTGAAAGTATGATTTTTTTTTTGGATAAGAAAAAGATATAATCCATTTAAGAACGATATAGATTGCTATTAATATCGTTTCGATGATTTCGAGTTTAAGCGGTTGACCTTGGTAAAGACTTCAAAAAACAACTCAACAAATATGATGACCAAAAGCTTTGAACATAAACATGTTTCAATTATATGTGGACTTGATTTATCTTTCATTGCATTTGTTGTGAAGTCCTTGGAGGGATTATAGACATGTGTTAGTGATTTACATATATAGAGGTGGAGGTATTAGTGTTTATAACATTTGATGGTGTTGAGGATATGAAGGCTATAGAGATGTGGTTTATGAGATTCAAATCAAGGTTGAGATTGTTATATGTGCTTTGAGTTGGACATTCGGTGATTGATTCATGTTCGGTTCAAGGCTCTATGTTTCTTGTGTAGATAGGCTATGCAAGAAGAGTGGCTTAAACTGTGAAGAGGAGAAATAAAAAAGGAGAAACAAAAATAAAAGTTTCAGAGGTATAAGGAAAAGTCGAGTAGGCTTTCTTTTAGGTGCCCAAAAAATCTGTTTCGATTTTGGCTTCTGGACAGATTTGTGTTTACTCGATTTTTGCATTTATACTATTATACAATTAGTGATCCTAACTACTAGGATAGACTCTCTCAATTACTGATACTAATCACAACATGTGCGTGGGTCTTTGTGGTACGTATTTTAATTAATGAGAACCTACTTAGGCCAATCTAGACTATCTTAAAGCATTGTATTATCTCTCAATTAGTTATCCTAGCCACTAGGTTAGACTCTTAGAGAAAAACTTCAACACTTAAAAACCTCATTGTAGTTCTTCTTGAGTTCTTGGAGAATTCCCGTAATTCTTCATCAATCTATAACAAAATCTTGGCCTAGGAAGAACATCACTCATATTGAGTGAACTTTGTTAATCTTAGTTGTTAATTGATTGCAATTTGTGTATGTTCTTGCTTAAAAATCCCTAATATTTGTGATTTTGTGTTATAAAGGCATTTTCCATTCACAACAAATTAAGTGGCATTCATTTATGTCAAAAAAAAATCCAAGATCTCAAAATTCCAAAAATTTAAATTTTTAGAGGAAAAGAGTTATATATGCTTGTTGATCAATATAAGATTTTATTATTATAGGCCTTTGCTAAACCCAGCTCGACCTGACTAAGTGTCGAGCTTGTATATAATTAATCATTGGTCGTAAGCTAGTTAAGTTGATTTGTCTGGTTTTCTAGTATAATTTGACTATTTTAATAGTTGTTAAATCAGCTCAATAGTGGATGTTTGGTAAGAATTAGTTCTTGGTTGTTGTTCAAGAAGCCAAAAGCTAATAGAATTGCTACTTTATGTGGCTTTTTGATTTTGTTATAAAATATAGGAAAATTTTACGGGACAATCCTGAATAATCTTCATTTTTACGTGATAAACAAACAATTTTTTTAATTCACGTGCTCTTAAGCTTCCACCTTTTCCACGACAAAAGAAAAATAATTTTGTTAACTTTAGATTATTTTTGCTGAACATAATAATTTTTTCAAAACAATATACGTCGTGATCATACTAATAGACATATAAAATTACTTCAAAATAAAAACATTCACTCTTTTATTCGGTGTTTTATATCATTTTGAATTATAATTTCAAGAGTTTTTTCCCCTTCAATATTGAAAAATTGAGTGGGACGAGTATATAAATATCCCCTACCCTCGTCGTTTATAAATCGAATCTCGCTTTTCTTCCATTTCTCCCATCTCACCGCTTAACCTTCCGAGAAAAAATGGAAGTTGTGCAGTCCACAGAAATTCTCCACGACTTCGCTCCTCGTCTCCGAGTCTACAAAGACGGCCGAATCGAACGCCTCTTGGAAACCAACACTGTCCCACCCTCTTTCGACCCGATTACCCGCGTCGATTCTAAAGACGTCACAATCTGTCCGGGTATTTCGACCCGCATTTATAAACCCGACAAAACATCACTAGAAAAACCCAAACTACCCATTCTAATCTACTTCCATGGCGGAGCTTTCTGCCTCTACTCTGCTTCCTCTTCAATCTACCAAAATTACCTTAATTCGCTGGTCTCTGAATCCGGTTGCATCGCGATTTCTGTGGATTACCGCCTTGCACCAGAGTATCCGATGCCCGTTTGTTATGACGATTCATGGGTAGCGACTCAATGGGTTCTCTCTCATTCAAACAGGTTGGGTCCTGAGTCATGGCTAAACGAGTTAGCAGATTTTGACCGAGTCTTCCTTGCAGGGGATAGTGCCGGAGCAAATATCGTCCACGACATTGTGATTCGGGCTGAGTCAACAAGGTTTTCAGGGATCGCTATGATTCACCCCTTTTTTGGAGATGGTGAGGTCAACCCTCTTTGGAATTATCTGTACCCAGACACAATCGGGGTATTAGACCCGCGATTAAACCCGACGGCGAATCCGATTAAAATGAGAAGACAATTAATCGGGTGTGACAGGGTGTTGGTTTGTGTAGGTGGGAAGGATTTCTTAAGAGAAAGAGGAATGGAATATTATCAAGTATTAAGAGAAGGTCAAGAAAATGGCGAATGGAAAGGGGAATTGGAATTTATGGAGAGTAAAGGAAGAGGCCATGTTTATCATTTATACAAACCTGAATGTGAAGAAGCCAAACAACTCCTTAAAAGAGTTGCTCAATTCATCAGTAACAAATCTGCATCTCATTTTCTTGTTTCTTTAGAAATTTAGCCTTAATTTCGTAAATTGATGAAGCTTGAATGTTGTTTATTGTGTTAGTTCTATAATTCTCTAACCCGGAGATTTCTTATTATATAATTGGCTATTTTAATAGCTTATTTTATATATTGCGATTAATATGTAAAAAAAAATAATTAATGAGGTTTTATTTAGAGTTGTCTAATAGCATACTTTTATAATGTTAAGTTTGTATAATTTTTAGATGTGTATAGTTTAATATTTAAATGATTAATATAACATATTAAATTATGTAAAAAGTCAAATATAACAAGTACAGATATCCAGAAAAAGTATTATCGTGCTTGCATATGGGGTTTTGGGTCCTTATTGTGTGAGTAACCGCAATCTTTCTAATTTTTTTAATAAGGACATAATGTCGTCTTTTAATTTTTATATTTGTTAATTATAATTTGTATAAGTGGAATATAGTTAATATCATAATGATTTTTGCGATTACCCTTTAATGTTCATAGTCTAGTTTATGTGATTTAAACATTTATAATTAAAGCGTCTAAATGCATAAAGCCTTAGACATATGAGATATAGTGAGTCTTAAATTAAATGTACTTGTATGAGTTGTCTAAACGGTGTCTGAAAGCAAAGGGTTCAAACGCTTGAGATAGAAAGAGTCCTAAATTTATTCTTGATGTTTATGAAGTGTGTGGTATCTGAATGTATAGGGCTGAGATCTATGTTTAATATTAACGATACGTTTGGTTATCGGTATTAACTGTGAAATAATTTGTAGCGTAAATTTTTATAATATGTATCTTATTATTTTTATGGTAATGAAAGTTTAATCAAAAAAAAGTTCTATTCAGAACTTTCATTACATTAAAATGAATTTTTTAAATAAAATGAGATTAATAAAAAAAAATAAGTACGAACATTAAAATTATATTGATTTCATTTATCTTCAAAAATCTTTAGGTTTTTAAGGTCATAAATTTAATACATAAACAAAATTAATAGTGAATGACAAAATTGATGAACAATATAGATGGCTAAGTTGTTTGCTAGTCTTGATCAAAAAGTACGTCGTTTTGTTAAGATGGTGTCGGTGTGGTAACAGAGATTAGCTTTGACAGGAGTGCACGAGAAATATGTGTGTACAACTAAGAAGAGATCGACACTTAATTCTATTAACATTTACTATCAACACGTCTCTTACGAGAGTAGTATATTTCAATATCACATGAATAGATGCCTTCATTGAGCTCATCCATTACATTGTTAATTTTTTTTATTGGCGGAGAGATTCACGTATTAATTTTTGATGTAGACTTTGAACTGTTTGATATGTTCCACAAGAACTCATTTCTTTTCCTTTTAATAATCCCAGGAATACCAAGCCACTCTACAGGACTCCTAAAATATTCCATCCCTTTTTTAATTTAAAGTTTGAATTGATTATTTTATTGAATATCCTTTTTATTCCTAAGAGAAGTTTTCATTTATATTTTTTGTGTTTCAATTGTGGTTCCTATAAAGAATTAATCTATGGACAAAAATAACCTTGTTCATCGTCGTTTTAATATTTTAATGATGTTTATAGTCTTTTACATATTTTTATTAGTTTTAGTTCTCATTTTTTTTCCTCCAACATTCTTGTAACATTTTTTTACAATTTTTATGATCTTTACTTTTTCCTCCATCAAATATTATTCAATAAAATATTATATACACAATCTAGAAGGTTCTATTTTTCTTAATTCATGTGAATATTTCTTGTGAGAACTCTATTAAGGAATAGAGGAAGTTATAAATTTAATTGAAGAAAAGTGATAATCATAAACATTAAAAAAACATTAAAAGAAAGTTGGTGGAAAAAATATGGGGACTACAAGACAACTAATAAAAAAATATTTGTATAATGGGACTAAAGCATTATTAAAATAATAAAATAAGGATAAACAAGATTATTTTTATACAAAATTTGTAATATAAATAGAAAAATTCTTATGAGAATAACAATGGAAATACCTAAAATAGCAAATGGGAGTAACTGTAGGGGGTAGTGCTTTGTAGAAGTGTGATCTTAGTCTGTATGGACTCTTTGAATAAGGGCAATACTTGAGATATGTGATTATAGAAGAGATATGGTCCCAAAGTTTAGTCCATTAAGCTAAACCAAGGTTGGCCAATGACTCGCCAAGACTTTAAAGATGACATTAATTATGCATGATATCATTTATGCTTAGAAGAGAAAGTTTGGATGAGTTGGTGTGCAAGTGCATAGCTTTATTAGAGCAATCAAGGGTTGGCAAAAGGACTGGAGAAGAAGATTGAGGAGACAAAACAATCATGCCAAGATGCAAGGAAAAGAGGAGATAGCACACTGATTTGGACTGCTCGATCGAGCAAATTGCATCTTATGCTTCCTATCAGTTTCGTGCCGTGCTGCTATTTGTACAATGCCTTACTTTTTCCTACAAATACGCTATTTTGTTGTACGGCGTAAATTGAGCCAAATCAAGTATAAGGCTTGAGCTCAAGTATTCCTTTTTATCTTTACCATGCTCTAATAATTCGAATCATAAAATGTAATTCCGTCTTGTATGCTTGAGTTACACTAGCGTAAGACGGAGAGCATAGCGTACATTTAGTGAACCTTATTAGATTTGTTGTGTCATTGTTATTTATTTCTTGTTAATTTTATCTTATTAATTGTAAAATAGTAATTATTTGGAAAACTTATTAGGAATATTACAACATTTTGCTTATTTCCCTCCAATAATATCAAATTTTGGTTAATTATGAATATTACCAACTTAGGGGGTGTTTCTATAGAATATCCGAAACATGTAAAAAATCAAACTATAGGAGATTATATAACAAAAAAATTGGTAAATTAGTTAATAAACTAAAGTTGATATTATTCTAGAAAAAAAAACCCCCAAGTTGGTATTATTGTAATGAAATTAACAAAAGATTTATTATTCACAGTAATTTTTCCTATTTATTATTCTAAAGACTATCGTGGATAATACAATCTTTTACTTTTTTCCTATAATAATACCATCTTTTGATTAACCATACATAATACTAACTTTAATCCTTGTTCCCCTATAGCATACAAACAAGTCACCCAACCAATTATTATAGGTAATTTGACTTAAAAAAATTAAAATAAAAAAAGGATAAATTAAAATTAAACCCTCCCTAACACCCTTATCCACTACAACCCCACCCCCTCCACCTCCCACTATCAACCACCCCAACTCTCGTCCCACATGAACGGTTTTCCCAATCCTTCCCCCACCTGTGCAGCTTCCATAACAACTATAATCCCATATCCACCAAACAATGAGTTGTGGGTTCAACATTCGATCGGAGGGTGGGTTAGGGTTTATAGTTGGGTCTGGGTTTAAGGGTGAGTGAGGAATCTGTAGGAATATATTATTCTGGATATATTTACAATTATCCTGCTAATAATTTTTTACTCTTTTTAGCCAATGTATTAAGGCAATATTTGTAGTTCCTAGTTTAATTATTTCCTTAGTTAGCTCATAGTCATTATATATAATGGGGTTGTAATTGTGATTAAAGGAAATACAAACTGAGTATTCATTCTAAAACTACTCTAATCTTCCGCTTATCCTTTTCTTCACGGTATCAGAGTCAAAAGTGTTTTCCGGCACCGGCAACACTTTTAACTATCATCATTTACCTTAAACAACCTTACCTGAAATAATGGAAGAAACAATTCAAAACAGCTCATAACCATGGAACAGATGGAACATATGTTCAAAATGTTTCAACAAATGCACAAACCAAACACAACCCTTGAAACTATATCACCAGAATTGAAAATAGCCGAAAAATTGACCTATCAAAATTACACAACTTGGTGTAAAATGATACAGATTGCCCTAGAATGCAGGGGACGTCTCAGCCACATCATAGACGAACCTCCTAGCACCTCAGATCCCAATTACAGAACCTGGAAACAAAAGGACTCAATAGTCCTATCATGGATCATCTCAAATATCGACACAGATCTCATAAATCAATTCTTAGATTACTCTGTTGCAAGAGACTTTTGGAAAGGGGTTGAAGTTCTTTTAAGCAGTGGAAGGGACAAACTCCAAATCTTTGATTTGAGCTCTCAAGCCAACATCCTAAAAAAAATCGAGACCCCCAAGAGGTTTTCTACGGGAAACTGACCACAATTTGGAAGGAAATGGACCGACGGCAGCCAAATCCCATGATACATACTGAAGATATAACAATCTTCAACACCTTTATCCAAAAACAACGTTTATTCCAGTTTTTGGCCAGAATTAACGAAACATTTGACAAAGAAAAGAGGGATTTGTTGAATCAAGATCCACTTCCCACAGTTGAGATGGCTTACGCTACTATTAGGCTTGAGATTTCAAGGTGTAGCATTATGACCCACACTTCATCACCGGGAAAAAATTTCTCACAAATCGGGAGTGGGTTGGCAGTTAAACACCGATCGGATTTTTCATCCTGGCGTGATATAGAGGACAAAACTCACCTCAAGTGTAGTTACTATGGAGGAAGCCGTCACACAAAGGAAGGGTGTTTCAAGTTGATCGGCTTCCCGGAGTGATGGGAGGAGCACCGGCAACGGAAAGCTGCCACCAAGGCTCCAACAACCAGAACTGAAGGCAAGGCTAACATGGCCACTGGTGTCTCCCACACCGCAAACATGTTTACTGATGAACCAACCCAAAAAATTGAGGCAAAGGAAGGCAGTAATGGCGACACAGGTGAACCAGAGAAAAGAGAAGGGAACGGACCAGAAGAGAGAGAAAGGGGGAAAGGACAAAGGGAAAACTTTCCTAAATCGCACTTATATAAACCCTTAAAAACCCACAATAACCCTAAACCCACACTAACCCAAAAAAACCTACGGTCCATTTATAACACAACCCACTATTTCCCACAAATCAAAACCCCGCATAAAACCCATAAATTTGGCCTCACCTCATGTGTAAACCTCCTTTTTTATCCCAATGGATATTTGATTGCGGGGCCACAAATACTATGACTTTTGACCCCCGTGATCTTTTATCTACTAATCCAAACCCGCACCTACATTCAGACGGCTAAAGGGGAGTATGTGAATGTTGATCAATCTGGGCCCATTACTATTTCTCCATCTCTAAAATTAAACAATTGTTTTTTAATTCCTAAATTGTCTCATAAGTTGTTGTCTATTAGTCAATTGACTCAGGAACTAAACTGTATTGTGCTTATGTCTTCTTCTGTTTGTGTTTTGCAGGATGCTCAGACAGGGAGGATTTGAAACGTTATGGAATTAGCATCAACGTCTAGGACATCCATCATTAGGGTATTTGAAACGTCTTTTTCCGTCATTAAATAAAAGTAATGTAGCCTTTGGATTGTGAAGCTTGTGTCCTTGTGAAAAGTCACAAACACTCTTATTCTCCTAGTTCTAATCATAGCAGTGAACCTTTTGTTTTGATACATTCTGATGTTTGGGGGCCTGCTCCTGAGTTTAGTAAACAAAGTTATTCATATTTTGTTTTATTTATTGATGATTGTACTAGAATGTGCTGGGTGTATTTCTTGAAACACAAATCTGAAGTTTTTGATGCATTTATCAAGTTCTATTAAATGATTATTACCCAATTTAAAACTAAGCCTCAAATTCTTCTATCCGACAATGGGGGGGGATACATGAACCAACATATGGAATTTTTTTTCACCACCCATGGCCTTATTCACCAAACTTCTTGTCCACACACACGACAACAAAATGGAGTAGCTGAAAGAAAGAATCGTACACTCCTTGAAATAAGTCGAGCCCTTATGTTTGAAGCCCATGTCCCACCTTATTTTTGGCCCGAAGCTATTGCATTTGCCACATATCTTACATATAGACTACCATCAAAAACCCTGAAGTTCAAAACCCCCCTTGAGACCCTTCATGATCACACCACTATTCCCTCTTTCCACTTCTTACCCACCCCCCCCCGACCCCCGGATTTTTTGGGTGTGTCGTGTATATCCATTTACCCAAACTTGCTAGAAACAAACTTGAACCCCGTGCTGTTAAGTGTATCTTTGGGGGCTATGGTGTTAACCAAAAGGGGTATCGCTGCTTTGATCCAACTCAGAATAAACTCTATACCACAATGGATTGTGATTTTTTTGAGAGCTCCTATTTTCATCCCCTACTTCGTCCTCAGAGGGAGACTACATGTGATGACTTAAGCTGGCTTACACACTTTGTAACTAATGATCTGAACCTCAAAGAGCAAGTAGGTAATCCCACAGACATTGCTACTGAAGATATAGTATTACTTTCTCCTCAAACTTCCCCTACCTTGTCTGAAGCATCTAGTAACCAAGAGGTTATCTGTGAGCCTCAACCTCAAGAAGTATTAACTGAACTTGAATCTCAAATTGATGATGATGTATCCGGTATTGTTAACTCTCTATGCAGATATGAATTACCTCCGAGAAGCATAAGAGGCGTTCCTCCAAGGAGGTATGATCCAGAGTTTAAATCACAGAGATCTCGATACCCTATTAGCCGTGATATGAATAAATTGGCACAGACAGCAGTGGCGTTCCAAACTAGTCTATACTCAAGTTCCCTTCCTCGCAGTACTGAAGAAACTTTCTGAAATCCAAAGTGGCGAGAAGCAATGAAAGATGAGATCTCAACACTTAAGAAAAATAGCACATGACACAAGTGTATGCTATCCAAAGGGAAGAAAACTGTAGGTTGCAAATGGTTTTTCACAATAAAATATCATGCCGATGGAACTATTGAGAGGTACAAAGCTCGTCTTGTGGCAAAGGGATATACACAGACGTATGGGATTGACTACTCCGAAACCTTCTCTCTGGTTGCCAAGATAAACACCATCAAGGTTCTATTCTCTATAGCTGCTAATAAGGATTAGCCTCTATACTAGTTCGATGTGAAAAATGCATTCCTACATGGTGAGATTGAGGAAGAGGTGTATATGCATTCTCCACTTGGGTTCTCAGATGAATTTTCTCCAGGAGAGGGATGTAGACTAAAGAGGGCGTTGTATGGCTTGAAACAATCTTCAAGAGCCTGGTTCGGTAGATTTACCACAGCTATGAAGAAATTTGGGTATGAACAAAGTCATTCTGACCATACACTGTTCTTGAAAAAAAAAAGAATAATCAGATAACATGCTTAATCATCTACGTCGATAATATGGTCATAACTGAGAATAATGAGGAGGAGATTAGTGATCTTAAGAGGAAATTATTCATGGAATTTGAGATGAAGGATTTGGGGAACTTGAAGTATTTCCTTGGTATAGAAGTTTTCCGGTCTAGGAAGGGAATCTTCATCAATCAGAAGAAATATATCTTGGACCTTTTAGCAGAAGTGGGTATGCCCGAATGTAAACCAGCAGAAACACCAATTGTCACTAACCACAGACTCCAGACAACACCAGGAGAAGAATCAACCGACAAAGAGAAGTATCAGAAATCGGTGGGAAAACTCATCTATCTGTCTCACACTAGGCCTGACATATCATACGTAGTTGGAGTTGTGAGTCGATCCATGCATTTACCCCAGACTCCACATATGGAAGCAGTAGGAAATCTTACACAGATACTTGAAGATACTTGAAGGGCACAAGTGATAGAGGTGTCTTCTTTGGGAAAAATTGTCACCTTGACCTCATAGCTTACACAGATGCTGACAGGGCAGGCAATCAAGACAGTAGGAAATCTACATCTAGATACTTCACTCTTGTAAGGGGTAAATTGGTCACTTTTATTTAATTATTTTATTGTAACAGGCTCAAATTTCTTAATCTTAATCTTCCGATTAATTATTCCGAAATTTCTTTTCGAATTCCTAATCCTTTGGTTATCTAATTCAAATCACCTTTAATTCCTAAACCTTATTCCTAAACCTTATTAACTTTAAGTATAGTTTTAACTAAAATTTTCTAAGTAAACTTTCATATTTTCATAATCAAACCTTAATCATACTTTCCCATTAATCTAAAACATTTCACTAGCATAAACTAGAACAAAAATTTGATGAATCAAAATCCTTTCTACATCAATCCATAATGTTCATCACTTACACAATCTATCACCATTTCCTTACACAAGTTAACCTTCTTCTACACTCCAAATTCTTACACATCCACTTACACACTCCAACTCTTACACATTCACTTACACACTCTAAATCACTTACACAAGTTAACCTTCTTTTTCATACAATCTTATGAACTAAAAAGTTGCCCAAAACTCATTATAAATACCCCTCCTTAGCCATGAGATCACTTACACCCCCATCATCAAATCTTTCTACCATTCTTTCTTATATCTTCACTTCATTAACATCTTACTAACTTTATACCCTTTTTATTTGTTGAAGAATCAAATGAAGATGGAGCTTGATCTTATCACTTCTTAAGCCGATAATCATCAACTTTTAAAAAGTCAAGTATTATCTTTTGGAGCTTGGATATCTTTTTCTTTTGGGTAATTGAAGATCTACTTCTTTGAAGCTTGGAACCTTGAAGACTTTCTTTTGGAACTTATTTCCTTAAGTTCTTATTTTTCTATTATTATTCTCTTACTTGGTTTAGCACCACCTTCGGAGAAAAATGGTACACATTTTCTTAACTCTCTCGTTATGTGATATTTATTTATGGTTACTCGATAATATAAAAGCATGATCAACATGATTTTATTTTAGTCATTTAAACTTTATATGGTAATATTAAAGTTATATCCAGTTTAGTGATATTTTCGTCAAAACAATAATACTTTTGGGACACTCAAAAAAAAAGTCATATATATGGAAATTTTTGATTAATATGATAATATAGATATATATGAATTTTACTAGTTAAATAAACTTATGTGTTTAAAATGATTTCATATCATCTTGGTGTTTTGATATTTTTTTGTTGGACTCAAGTAATTATAAAGAATTATTAATCGGTTTATCGGTAAAATAGTCAAACAAATTTGTTAAAATGCTTAGCATTGTTTTTCTTGAAAACTCATTTCATATAGATTTTGGACCCTTAATAATTTGTCGGATTATGTTATTTTTATAGTGATGATAGATCCGTTTTACTATTTTACTGGTTATTTGATAAAATATGTTATTAAGTACTTAGAAATATTACCCTTGACTGTTATGATTATTTATGACACAATAATGACTTAGTTTAGCCTCAGGAATCTTAGTATAGCTACGAAAATTTGTTATTTAATTAAATATTAATTTATTAGATACTAGTAATTTGTTTCTACTAAAAGGGTAGAATTGTCAAAAATTTGACTAGTGGAAGTTTGACTTATAAGAATGTAAACTATTTCGGTTTAGAGTCTTGTTTGATATTGCATGATATTGATTGTATGACTCTGATAGTAAGGTAACGTCGAACCATGGACCGGCATGTAAAATCCCGGCGTCCGTGTTAACCGGCACGTAAAATGCGGTGTCAGACAGGGGGTCCGAGAAAAACCCATCCTGTGAAGTCTCGAGCATAACAGTATTGAGAGGAGTGACGACTCCCATCACAGTTAGGGTTTAGGACTACGATCCTCACCTAACCAGACCTTTACATATATCAGTTGTCGTTATTGTTGTGATCTTGTGATGTGCTATGATGGTAAAGCTATGAGGCTTAATTGAACTTGATTAAATAAGCATTAAGGTTACCAAGTATTTAGTAGCAGTAATGAACTTCTGCAAGTATTGAGAATGTAACTTAATGGCTTAGTAAAGGTCAATAATGAGTAATAACCTTCTATACTGTGCTTGATGATTATTCTGTAAGCATGATTTAACTATCGCATCATAAGCTTGTTGAGAAAATTGTACTCGGCTTTATCGCTGACCGATTTAATCGGCTGTCGTCCATATTATGGATGACAGTATTTTGCAGGAAAATTTAGCTCAGGTTTCGATCCAGGCCGCAACTTTAATTATTCTATCGAGGACTTAGCTTCAATGATTTTACTTGATGACTATATTGTACTTATTGTTTTTTTTTATCGTATTTAAGTAAACCTTATTTTATATTTTCTCAGTTGTAAGATATATTTTTTACTTATGTTTTGAACGATTTTTTTTATTTCAAATGGTTTTTAGCAGTTCGGCGTTTTACACTTCTGCATTATTTATCTTAAGTATAATTATTAATGTTAATTATGTATCGAGAGTGCCGCTCCTGCTACATGAGCAGCCAATACAAGGCCAAAACACGTGTTTTGTTTTAAGCTTGCTTGTGGGTAAGTCTTGGGCTTTTGGGCTAGGTAAGAACCCTAAATCAATTTAAAATGAATGTGGGAGGTTGATACATAGATAGCAATTAGGGTTGAGTGCGAAGAAAGTTCCTTCTTTGCATTAGAGTTTGTTTTCATTAAAGGTGGAAACTTTGTGCTTGAGAGGTTGTTCTCAAGGTGTGGAAGGATTTTTTCATTAATGCATTTCTTGCTATTTAATGACATACAATCTTGTTTGAGAGAAAGATATCTAAGATACATCGTCAATCATCTTATATTCTTGTGTGTGACGTCTCTTTAACGTTTTCTATTATTTTACTCTTGTTCTTCACTAAGTAGAATCCTTAAATCTTTCATTCAAAATATATTTGTTAATAGTAAATTAAATCCCATTATTTCTTAATATCTTTTAGTGTCTAGATATTGTTAAAATGGGTTTGAAATACTACAATGATTGGTTATGGTGGGGCGCAATGAGTATTAAAGACAAGTTGTAACTTCAAAGGGTTGGCAAACCATGTGAAGCACATCAAGACTTGAATAGTCTACTTGTCTTAAATAATGCCAATCAAAAAACAGAATATTATGCGACAACTATGAAATTAGATATGTAGTGTCTTGGAAAGAATACTAAACCATACGAATACAAGCTCTCAGAATGATAGGATCTTGTCCGAGACTATATAAGATATTCTAAATTTTTAATTAGTTAAGTCAGTTTTTAAGGCGAAACTAAATGTAATTTTTCATGATTTGCATTTTAATCTTTCATACTAATTTATTTCAAAGCTCATCTAGACTTTTTCATTCCATTAGATAGTTCATAATGAAACAATTTTCATGAGACAGAGGTAGTAATATAACTCAAACAAATATAGTTCAATTTTAAAATTTAGGCCTGATTATTAACTTATAACTACATAAATAATTTCAATCTATTCTAATTTTTCAAGTCTAACTATTTCAATAGTATAATAGAAACTAATTACTATTACATGTCAAGTTTTAATCTAACTTATAAGTTTGATGTATTTTTTAAAAACCCTTAAAAATAAACTTATAACATAATTTCACACATATTCTAATATTTTTAAATCTGACCATTATTACAGAAAGTATGCATACTCCATTTTAATACTTAATGTCACCTTTATAATTCTTACTATTAATCTTCAGTTACCAATCATTATAAAATCAAAAATAAAATTTATAAAAAAAAAATCAAATTTGTATTATTACATTGCTGTATGAATAACACACCACAAAAAATCTCAAAAACAACATAAATAAAAAGAAAAAAAGAATTTAAATACAAAACACAGCAAAATAACAGGAAAACAAATCTTGTCAGAAAAGAAAAGCAGTAGTAACAATTCCAACAGCACCAACAAATCCCATCCCCAAACTCCTCAAACCAGACACTCCATTCTTACCAGAATCAGCATCAGCCGCCTTCGATGGACCATCAGCTGTATGATCCGGTTTCGACTCCCCAGACTTTGGAGAAGACGGACTAAGTTCAGGAGCACTCTTAGGAGCTTTAGCTTTAGTAAAATCTTTAGGAATCAAAACCTTATCCACTTGATAAACTGCTAACGGTTTTGTCTCCCTTAAAGCGTTATTAACCTGCGTAGTAACTTCTCCGGTTGATACATTCACCTGTCGGTTACCGATTGAAACGATGTTTAGCCCAAAAACTTCACCGTCTTGACCGGTAGCTTGGGTTCTAACTGGGTTACTGACAGTTTGAAAATCATCGAAGCTGTAGAATTTGGGGAGTACATGGTAGAGTACGAGTTGTACTTGTTGTTGTACGGAAAGGTCGTTGATTAAACCTGGTTTAAGGTTTTGGAAGGCGTTGTCGGTTGGAGCAAAAACGGTTAAACCTTCGGATGAGGAGTTTATTTGGTTTGCGATTTGGTTGGATACTTGGGTGGATGTTAGAAGGCGTTGGAAGGATGTGAATTGACCTCCTTTTTCTAGAATGGCGGTTAGGTTGGCTGGGCCGACGGGTGCTGGGCCGGGTGCGGATTGAGCCCGACATTGGGTCCAGCCCAGTGTGGCTACTAGTGTGAGGAGGAGTGAGAGACGGAGGAATGAAGACATTGGGAATTTGTTTGTGTAGAGTTGATGGGAGTTAATTAAGAGTTGTTTGGTGAATGGGTGAAGGAGAGTTTATATGGGGAGAAATGGTGGTAGTGTAAAGGTGGAATGAGCTGGATATGGCATGTTATCCACCCTATAAACAAATAGCCAAACAGGGAATATAATTCTTTTCGTTAGTTGAGAACCATTAACTATTAAGCACTAACCAACGACTGCAAAATGGAAATTGTGTAAAATTTTAACGTCATCTTCACACTCCCTGCAGGCAGCCGTGTTTGTTCCATTAGTGGTTATTGTTTCTCCGTTAGATGACTTTAAGATAATAAGATCATATGCTATTAATTATATTAATTAGATTCTTCAACTCATGTATGAAAAATCTCTCACTGTGTGACCATTTCATAAAAGAATTTAAGGTGTTCGTACAAATTCTTATATGAGACGGTTTCACCGTAGACATGCCTCATAATTGGGTAAATAGCCCAATAATAGAAACTTTTAGCGTATGGGCTTCTTATTTTGAGGTTGTCTCACTATGCGACGGTCTCTTACAGGACAGGTTGTGGTGTTCGAGAATTGACTATTAACTATTTTAACTAGTTAATTTTATTGGTATAATCGATCAGTTGATGCTTTTTAACTTTTTAATAGTTATTAGTCAACTGTATAAACTAGCAATCAATTGTTAATAAAAATTGTTGATAAGAATACTAACTAGTTTTTTTGACTGTTTATTAAAAAAAAAAAATGCGATCATATAAGGAATCAAAATCCATGGACAAAATAAATTTTTGTTATGGTATGACTAATTAACAAGAGTTAACCAATAAGATGGTTTATAGGTCATATGTCAAACAAGACATTAAATTTAGATCCGTTGTAACGTACAGGAATATTTGGTAAGTATGACTTAGGCTTGTTAGTAATTATTTTTGCACAAAAGCCAAGTAGTAATAATAATAATAATAAAATGGTTAACACATTAATTGTTTTTGAAAGAAGTACATTAATAAAATAATAGTCTTAATTAAGTTGTAACGGCAAAGTCCTGAATTTACAATTCTTAATTTTGGTTGTCGGGAAAAAATATATTATTGGTAGAAAAGATTAAAGAAGACAAGATAATAAGAACAGTAATGAACAAGTTGGAATTGGGCCATAGGAAAAGAATGGAGAACGTGGATGCCAAGTTATGTTGTTTTGGCAGGAAAACAAACATGCCTACTCTTCCATACTTTGTACATTGTTCATTTGTTCCCATTGATTATGGAGTATTTTGATAAAAGATTCATACTTCTACCTTGGATTGAACAAAAATATCAAAATATGCTAAAATTTTGAAATTTTTATTTATTTCATAAATATTTGGAAATTTTAAGGCTCGAGTTATTAAACTAAACAAAAGTAATGGAAAATAATATTTCAAGTCTTTATAATAATTGTAAGGTTTTGTATGATTGAACACTTTATACATGCTTAGAATTACTTTTGACTTTTATACGTAGCATCATAATAAACCTACAAAATTAATATAATGTGAGAAATCTAGTGATTCAACAATATTTTTGTACAATATTGTTTGCTTTAACTTCCGATGAAAAGATTTAATTTTTTGGAATTTCTATAGCAAAGATATTTATCAAATTATGTAGATCGTAAATGAAGATATTTATCAATAATGCGGATAATTACCTTTTGAAAAATAGAAAATTTATGAAGATTTACGCTAAAATTAATAAAACAATAAGATTAAAAACGATTAAGATTATCTGAAAAATAATGAATCGCTCCTTCCAAAAGCAATGAAACTAAGTTTATACATTCTTTGTTCCAAATTACCTGCAAAATTGTTTTGTACACGTTATTTAAGATATAATTTACTACTAAATATCTTCATTTCCACTCGACAAAAAAATAATCAAGTAAGTAATTTAGAAGGATGGGAGATGAGTGTTATTTTATTGATTGGATGATCATAGTTCTTAGAAAAGTAAAATTAATAAATTCTAATCGTGTTTATTTCCGAAAAAATTGCAAGCATGGTAATGATGAGAACAAAATAAATTTCCAGCTATAACTTCGTAGGATACTCAATCTGATGACCTAAAAACTCGAACTCTTAATGGGGGGTGAATTATAGCTTAAAATATAAAATCACACGTTTAGTAATAGTAACTGACTTGCTAGTTGCTACTATCAAGTTATTATCTAGTCATGCGTCTTCTTGTTAACCAAATGGACACACTAATTTTTCTTTTTTAATGTTGAAATCTATCTTTAACCTTTTTTTTTTTTATTTTTTTTTTTTAATGCGGGAGTAGACCATAGAACATACATTTAATGCTTTCTTCTATTTTTCTTAGACAGAAATATTGATCTCCACTCTATTATGCTCATAGCAACAATTTGTTGATGTGTTATTGTTTTGTTAATCCACATTGGAGTTGTCTTGTATGAAAAAATAAGATTAAATAGTAATATCATTTTATAATTTAAGAAATAACTCTTTTTAGTTATTACAACTAATTGGTTTTTAAAGTGAATCTCTTTTAAGCTTGTAAGTGATTTATCACTTTTTTATATTTGGGTTACTCGGACACATTTCTTAAATTCTTATCAGAAAGAACACATAAACATAAGCAAGGAAAAAAAACACATTTAATTAGAAGAGACAGAGAGTGATAGTCACAGAATGCAATGCAAGGAATGATTGATGATGCATAATGCATTCAATTACATTGCACAATATACATCATTTAATGTCATTAATATTAATCATTATCAGAGTACCCGTTGTATCGGCACAATATAAAGCATTTATCGGGTTGTCAGGTACTTGAAATGCCCGATCCTGAACACCCCTACCTTACGATGCACCAATGGTTGGAAAAAGGACATCTCTACACATTAGATAAGTTTTCAAAAGGTTAGATGTTACAAATATAGTAAAATTCACAGTATAAAAATCACTCTGGTACAAAGAGATACATTACACTATCAGATAAGTTGGCAAGCATTGTTCATCAGAATCTCTACCAATTAATAATAGCACAAAAACATGGAATTATACAGATTAGTAGGTTGATGTAATCATGGATCTCTCTGTCCAGCAGAAAGATCAAAAGTCAAAACACTCCCCCCCCCCCCCCCCCCCCCCCCAAAAAAAAAGCCATTGGGGATCATTCAGCGTGTTCTAAATTGGAACCCAGTTCTGCTAACATGTGATGTCAAAACCATACATGCTGTCTCCTGAACTTCAGATTTCCATGCACTAGCGATTTCAAAGATGTGTTAGATGTACCAGAATTCGGGTTTCAGCCATTGAAGCTCCTTATCCTTGGAACCAGTTGAAGTTTCAGCTCCACACTTGGAAACGAGTCCAGTTTTTCAAACATGCATCTGCAGGAATTGATTAATTAAATTGAGCATGAGATGAAACCACAATATATGTTGAACATGCCAAATATTATCAAATGAAAAACTAATGACAACACACAAAATCTAAGATGGTGGACGTCTCACAAAACTAATGACTAAAGCATCAAACACCGAGTCTAAAATCATCAGCACATACTCAAAACAGGAAGTGATTCTTAGAATTGTCTCGTATTCAAGCTCTTCAGCTCAAATTATTCACATGGAAAATATAAGCACTTGCATACATATCATTTGAAACAAATCACAAATATTTTGCAGTTATCATGTATCATATTAGAGTCCTATTTTCCCAACCTATGCTTCTATCTATTCATTTCCCCATGAAATGTGTAAATTAAACACTATATGCTCTATACAACCTAGCAAAGCTATGCTACAATAATGTACAACTTAGTACAACACTTCATACTTTGTTAAATCTATCATTTTTGATGCCAAATATGCACAATAGCTTACCATAGTTCATCAAACAGTTGGTCATAAGTCCAACGCAGAGCTCTATAGTGGACACACAATTATCAGTTCAAAATCAGAATCTAGCCCATAATAAGCCTTTCGGCAGCTATTGGGTGCTTTCCAGCATAACACACTGGATTTACTAGAGAAATACGTCCTTTTCCTTTATTTTTGAATCATTTTTTTTTCCTGAAAACTATTCATATTTCTACTGCTGTGTGTTCTGATGCATGCAGGTATAGCACATTGATCGAATTGAAATAGTAGAAGCATGAACATAGACTTAAGAGGGTTCAGGTTGTAAAATAGCGATAGTGAGAGCAATGAACAAAAGGTTTATGTCCAACAAAAAAATATATATTACTCGATGAGTATCATTCTGATACGCAAAAGAGCTTCACAAACCATCCTTATTAAGACTTGCCACAATTCTTTTATACTCGTACATAAAGCAAAACTGTAGTTTGACCAAAAATGTTTTCAAGTAAAGCATGAAGAACAAAGAGCTTGCTTTGAAGGATATTGAGTATTGACACCTCTCATGGATCCAATAAGTGCAATCACGTTTAACTGTGCAGGGAATTACTTTTAGAAGACTAGGTATATCATGTAATTCTAAGCTAGCATACAAATCGGATCTATAGGAAGTATCTTTAGAAGGTTTATTTACATATCTCGACTTTGTGACTTTGATAAAAGGTTTTTTTGGCGAGAGGGTGGGAGGCAAAGGTGTGAATCTTATCAGTGCCTTCAACAAAAAAGTTTCAAGCATTTACATTCAATATTTTATTTTGAAGTTGTTCACTGTAGTATATTTTTTAAATGTTGAATGTTCAAAGTCTTTAAAGATTTATGAAATTTTGAAGGAACAGCAAAGGCTTTCAAGGGAGTGGTTGAGGGTTTAGATATTTTTATACCTTAAGAATTTCTCCCTTTTTTTCAGCTTCATACAAAGAAGAGAAGTCAATTGGCTCTAACTCGATTGTATGATTTGGTTTATGTGAGATATAATCATGCTTTTGAGACGTCGATTTATTAAAAATGACACCACAGATCCCATTCTTTTGGAGGACATAGATGACAGCAATGAGCGGTTGCTTGGGACGATGGAAGATGATTCTTTTGGTGAAGAACAAAGTTAATATTCAGTGATGACTTTGATTTGACATGGAAGCCAGTTGGTAGACTTTATCCAAGTTATTTTACTAGAGCATCAAAGATGAGAAATTGAGTAGGTCCTTTTTCCAAAATTGATAAAAGAAAAACTGCAATCAGTAGGTCTACTTCACAATCATCTCTTAAAGTGTTTTAGTGGAGGATGATGAGGAAGAAGAGGATATTGGTGAAGATGAAGACTAGATAGTGAAGATGGTTGAGGACGAGAAAGATGATTCAAACTATTAGTATTTGTGTAATTCACAAAATAATTACAAGCTTGAAGAACACCATTCTGTTTAGGTTTTTTATTTTTTATTTTTTATTGAGACTATCCTTTCTTATTACATTCTGTTCTATATTAGTTCTTACCACAATGATAATGGATGTTTTGGATCTTTTATGATTATATAATATAAACGTCATGTTGTTTTGAGTATCAAATATACATTAAAATTGATTTTTAAGCTGTTAAAGTCCACATCTTAACCTGCGCTGTGCGCCTCTCTAGGCTCCAAGGACCTTTGGTGCTACAATCCAATTGCGCCTTTTGAAACCAAGGTTTCAGCCAAATTCTAGCATTAAAATAACTGCATCATTCACATTAACACATCACCATGACCTTAGCTGCAATCACGACTGAAGACGTATTTTTGCACTATGGCAATATTTCTCGTGAGCTGTTCACCATCTACTAACTAGCTAGTTTTCATGACTTGAACCTGTCTTGACGGCAGTAAAAGTCATAAATTTTTTGTGATTGGTAATGCCCTTACCCTGATTATGTGAGAAGTCTAATTTACATCCCCATTTTGGATTTGCACCACCTTTCCAGGTGGAATCTATCTTTTTCTTTTCTTTTCTTTTTTCTGCTCAACACCTCAACCTTCAAGGACAAACACCTCCCATAAAATAACATGTATGTTTTAGTTTAAAACAACTCCAGTATAAACCTAGTATTAATGTAGCGTCTTTTTTATTATAAAGATAAAGATAAAACTCTCACTAGTCTTTAATGGCATAAATGAAGTTCCACTTTCGTACATAGATAACTCATAAGAATACATTTATGAGGATCTTTTTTAACTTGGCAAGTAGAACTTTCAACCTTGAAAACTCCAAAGATAGTTAGCTACATTTGAGTAATTACCTTTCATATGAAAATAGAATATCAAAATCAAGGAATTCTTTATCAGAAATTGCAATGTGTAAAATAAACTTACTGGCTTTCCTAGATAGCTTCACTTACAGCTGGTTCACTTCTGAATACTACAACCCATATTCATTTTTCTCATCACCTTCCTCCTTACGTAATTACCTCTCTTCTCTCTATCCATTTCGTTGTAATATGTTCACTAGCTTGATCAAGAACTTCACTCAGATTCTCTTCAAATCCCACGCGGCCAAGCCTTAAATGCATATTTCCAAATATATTTAATTTCTTCCACAATCTACCTCCACTCATGTTCTTGTCTGATTGTTCCACATTTGATTTGTCGGCACTCAATGTTTAAATTTGCAATTTAAAATGTTCTTCCATAGTCCATCTACCACCATCAAGTAGCAAACCAAACAACAAACACCGAGATCCAATTAGGCTTCATCAGCAGCTGTTAGCTGCTTGACGGGACAAACCAAATAGATTGAAAAAGAGAGTCGGGTTAAAAACACAGAGAAAGAAGCAACTAAGGTCAAAAAAACTTGAGAGATCACAAGCAAACACACATTGCTCATGCTTGTGATCCACTCTTGCAGCTTTATTCAGTTCGTCCCCTGATAGTATTGTTACATGAATATTAGAGATTTGGTGGTTTAAAAATAAAGAAAGGCTTGTTATTGCATGGGGTTAAAGGTTCACGTTTTCTTAGCAGTAATTTTGTTATGTTTGTTCTTGCTATAGTTGCATATTTAAGTAACCCCAAAAACTCAAGCATGTTCGGTATATCACAAGAAACGGCTTATAATTTAGTTCATAGTAATTTTATCCTATGGCCCCTTTAATTTCTCTAGGTGTGTAAATATAGTATATGTTGCTTTTACTTTTCTAACTCTAGAAGATTCTAAGCACACATGCAGATGAACCTGACACATGTTGATGTTATAAATAAAGTGCAGAGATTTGATCTTAATTTTGAAAGGCGTGAAGCGAGGACACTAGCCTTTCAAATGAGAAGCCAAAATCCATGTAAAAAATAACGATAAATCAAAGACCTTATAACATACTCTACAGAAAAAAATTATAAGAAAAGAGAAATAAATAAGAGAGAAGAAAACGTAGTGTCTACATGAAATGGGCTTCTATAGAAGTCAGGATCAAAAGGCATTCTTAAGACACCCTGATGCGCTTGCCTCAGGATTTATAAGGCCTTTAAGGCTCACCTTAAGAAAATCACCAAGCCGGCTTTATCAAAGCGCCTAGTGCCCGCATAATGTGCTTCCTAAGGTACTTATTGGATGTTTTTCTGGAATTTCATAGCTTCATAAGTTTTCGAAACGGTTTCTGATTTAGTACTTCGGGAGTTATCAACCAAAGCTATAACTTCAATGTGCTAGAGGTCTAATGTAATAGATGATTTTTTATGCTTCAAAAGCTATCATGCAAATAGAAATGCAATGCCGAACTTGCTTGCAACACATCAGGACTCCCCGGGGCAAAAAAGAAAAGAAAAAATAGCCTGAGACACATATCGATTCCAAAAGATAATTCAATGACAACCCCGAGTCCCCAACAAACTCGGTTCCACCATACAAAAAGACATAAAATTTCCTGCAAGCAGCTGCCAAACAGAAATCAGACCCAAGCCAGTCGGTATTGGAGAGTAAAGTCACACAAAAAAAGTGCTATGAAGTACTTCCTCAGCCTATAGAATATAGATACATTCACAACGTACAAGCTCCCAAACTCTTAAAAAAGACTAAACACACACCACGAGTTCACTGAAATAAACTTCAAAAATCTTATAATTCCTATTAATTATGTTCACCAATTAATAAACAATCCTAATCACATTCTGGTACAGGAAATTCAATTTCCACAAGAGATTGGTTCTCAACTACTCATTCTTGGTCGCTTGGCTAATCTAGGTTAATGTTTGTTATCAACTTAATTAAGCAAAAGAAACATATTCCCACGGTCACTTTGAATTTGCTACACATCATTTAAAAAGCTCTCACTTTGATTTGCTTAATCTAACAAATTCGAAGAGACAAAGTATTAGTAGAGATATAGATATCCATAATCCAATAGACTAACTTCAAACTAATACTGAAAACTTAAGATTTACAGGATGCTCCTAAATAAATTCATAAACTCTACATTAGTCTACAAAAATTATAACTACGATAGCATGCCATATTTCATGCTTTGCGACCATGTAAATTACAACCATTTTGTCAACTTGTCTGAAAACTGAAATATATAAAGCATGTTTTGCGACTATGTAAATAACAAAATTTTATATTCATTCAACTGCTAATCCACATGAAACTATCATTCTAGACACATGAAACTTCTAAACACCATTCCAATGAGCTCTTAGCTTTAAAAAGTGTGGTCCTTAGAACCTAGGCACAACGCCCAAGGTAAAGGCACGAGCTTTTTATAAGCGAGGCGCACTTTTCCGCTAAAAAGCTTAATATTAGTTTTAAAACATATATAATACTTGAAAGAACTTGACATTCATGATTCATATCATATTAGCAACAAGCTCTAAAACATTCATTATAATTACGGTAAATACTACTTTAGCCGATAACTATTGTAATGAGAATATGAATGTTACCCAAAGTTATTTTCTGTTTCTTCACCAGCTCTGTTGCTCTATTTTTTATAAAAGAACACTCTCAAACATAATATTCAAGTGAATATGGGATTCGAGTTTCATTCCTTTTTCAAATAAACAAACAAACTTAAGTTGATTACCCCGCCCAACAAGGAGGGTGCACCTAAGGTACAAAGCAAGGCGTGCTTTTTAAAATTAAGTGAGGCCTAGAGCAGCTACACCGCCAAAAAAGCCTTTACAAAGATATTTTAATATATAAGGATAAAAAAATGACACAAAAAAAAAAGGTAATATCTTCCATAAAAGGCTAAAATTGCCCCAAATACAACAATTAATCAGCAAAACTTGCATTCATAAATGGTAGTCAATTCATTCAAGTTGCAACTTGCAAGCCCTTTTAATAGGAAGATATTTGACATATTATTATACAGTATAAATGTACAAAATCTAATACTCCATGAAACTCCATCAGATTTTAAATCAGCAAATAGTCACAAAATTTAATAAGTACAGAATTTTATGTGACTAGCATATCCACTACAAAGCTATATAAATTAAAACAGAAAAACAAAAAAAGAAAACATTTACAAAATAGGATTATAAACATACAAAACTATATTGAACCAAAATTCAGTATGAAAATTTAAACAGAAAAAACAGAAAACATTCACAAAATAGGATTATAAACATACAAAACTATATTGAACCAAAATTCAATATGAAAAATCAAAATTCAAAAAAAGATTACCATCCACTCGAGCTGGGGCGACTCCCACCGGATCTCGGACGATTCATTAAAAAGAAATCAGATTCAGCACCAACAGGAGAAGCTCCTGCCACAGGTCCAAGCGCAGCCCCTCTCATTTTCCTCTCATACCCACCACCCGAGTTGGGCCGCCCATCCTCCGCATAACGATTAGGCGATCCACGATAATTACCATGAACCGATCCATGACGATAATTCCCTTGTCTAGGTTTTTGAAAATCAGGGACAGTTGGAACCTCCTTCGCCACAAACCCGGGTCTCAGATGAGGTGGAACAAACTTACTACTCTTGGGACTCGGGCTTGGGTTCGGACTCGGAGCATCCAACTTAATATCCCTCTCCTGAAAGCTCGGGTTTCCACCAGTTTTTCCCTTGGGACGCAAAGAAATAGAATCTGAATCCGTTGGCTTGGACGGTGTAGGAGAGGTAATAGCTGGAAAAGCTTCAGAACTCAAAGTAGATTGCTGAGATGGTGCTGGTGGTTGTGGTTGTGGCTGTGGTTTCTGGGTATATGTGGGTTGAGGTTGGGGAGAAGGGCGAGAAAGAAGAAGCATTCCGCCATGGGTAAGACGAGAAGAAGCAGAAAGAGAGTAAGATTTATGAGAAGAAGAAAGGGATGAAGAAGAAGAAGGTGATCTTGAAGAAGAGGAATTGTTATTGTTGTTGGGATTGATGATTTTCTTCTCGTAGATATCGTTGAAGTTCAAAGAGGTGTATTTGTTTGCTCTTGCCATCCACTTTTTGGTTGAAGATTTAGATTCAAAGAGAAAGAGAGAGATGGGGAAAGGTGGGAAGATCTGGGAATGGAAAGAGAGAGATATTCAACAATCAACAAGTAGAGAGAGAGAGAGAGAGAGAGAGAGAGAGAGAGATCTAATAGCAGAGGGAAACTTTGGTGTAATAAGGACGGTGATTTAAGTGATGCGTTTTGACTCCTTCAAGCATTATCATGGGGAACAAAATAAGACCTCTTTTGGATGGGATTACCTTATAATCTCAATCATTATCATGATATTAAATGGAGTAATCAATAAACTACAAAGTGTTTAAGATAAGGTTCTTCTTTATCTCATTCTTCAAAGGGCTTTAATTTATTCTTTTGGGTTATACATAAGGTTATTTGCCAATTGGTATTTAATCTCATCTCGATTTAATAGATCAGTTTGAATTGAATATCTTAAATCGGAGATTAATTGAAACCGAAAACAATCAAAATATCTGAACTCAATTCAAATCGATAGTAATCTGACAACTGACAATTAACACGTAACCACCTAAAGAGACTAGTAAGTAGTAACTAAAGTTAACCCAAAATAACTATAAACTAGAGTTAATCAATTACATAAAATAATTGATTAAGTTTCAATATTTGGGCAACCGAACACGATCATCAATCGTTCGAGATAAAATCGAACTTGTATGTTGATCGACCCATATATAAATAAGAGTTCAATGACAATATTATTTGAATCAATACAGGACAAACACTAGTTGTTAGCAATTTCTTGAAATTGCAATAAATTTTCACTTTGATTAAATTTGATGAACGAAATGTTTAGCATATAAAAGAAAATCGCTATTGTCTATGATCTGAATATGTTTTATGAATTTATAAGGAGGAGAGTGACACTATCCAATATTTCATACTATTACAAACTACAATAGATCTTCGATCTTATTGATCTTAACCTGAATTTTTGATTTAGTTGTATTGAAATTGACACGAAATAATATTTTTATCAATTTTAATCGATTCCATTCAAATTGAAGTTAATCTGATCTTAATTGAAATTAACCCGTTATCGAAGATCAACCGACTTGAAACAAATTGTACACGATTCAACCCAACATCAACATGCCCCATTCTTAACCGAACTCGTTTCATGATCGATGTTTCTTTAACTGACCCTAAACCAATATCAACATGACATGATTTATAACTTAGTAATATTCAAATTGAGCATGACTTGAACTGAACCAAAGTGAACTGAGTGAGAATATTAATCGATTTGGCATCAACTTGAATCTCACCTAAACTGATTTGTATTCGCCCGAAACCAAGCTAAAAACCTGTTTGGATACCTTTACATATTATACATTGTTTATGGGCCGATTTTCTGATGACTTGACCCAAGTCACCTAAAAATGAGCGATTTTGACAACATTCAAGAAAAAGATTTTTAATTATAGCACAAAAACTTCGCTTGAGAGTAAGCCTACTATCAATTTTCTAAAGGCGTCATCAAACAAAGCTTTGATTCAACAAAGCAATTATTCGAAAACAAAAGTATCTCACACCACATGACCAACTTTTGCCCTTTTTACTTCAATATTTGCGTTTTGTATTCCAACACTTCAGACTATTTAAATTTAATTCTTTATATCCCATAGAATATACCCTAACTTGCTCTAAACATTAACTATCCTTCCCATTTTGAGCCCTTTTGAACTTTTTTTTTTCTCTTCAAGCAATTTAAAAATCACATTTTATATTTCAATGTCAACGTCCTTGCAAATTGAATCAACACCTAGAATTGAAATAACTACTAACTACAACAAATTTCGGGAGATAATTTGCTCTGAATTCCAACAGGCGATAATAATAAAAAGTGAAAAAGCAATTTATTATTCAAAAGTCTACCTAGTACATCAGATAAAACTACTACAGATTACAGAATGGACTGGTTTGTTTTAATACTTGTCAGTAGAGTCATTTATGAACTTAGTTCCACTTCCATTTAATTGACATATTTATAGCGCTTAACATTTGTAAAAGGTAGTAAAATTAACTTTAACATACACAAAAATAAAAACCTCCATCGAGTTTCTCTGCACCAATAAGGGATTTTTGCCTCCATACAATATGGAGAAAGGATCATGCCCAGAACTGAAACATTATCAACACAATGATACAGTAGTAGATAGAAACATACAATATATCACAAAATAATGAAAATTTTCTAAGATGATAAAAAGCGTTCCATAAATCTGGTACTTTTAGTATCTGCACCTTTCTACAGTAATTAGGGGCTTGGGGAAGGTTCTAGAGAACTAGACTACGACATAAGTAATTTGTCCCTTAGATCAAAGATTAACCATTATTGCGAAAGAAGCTTAGAGTCACAAGCTACGATTTTTACTCGGCTGACATTTTCCTGCAACTCCTCACTCTTGAACAATGCATCTTGTAAAATGAAAGTCCACACATTGTCACAGAATCTGTAGGTGTGGAGATGTCCCTACAACAAATAAATTGGGATCAGAAAGTTGTAAAAAAATTCTATATATACAAGCATTTTCTTAACCCCGGAGGAAACTTGTGAAATATGAGAAAGATTAAGATAGCATTTTCTTCACATGGGGGAAATCCAGACGAATCTAATGAAATACGAGTGAATTCAAGACAAGTTATCCAAAAAAAAAACCGAATTTGGAAGCACAAGAGCCTAAAAAGCCAAAACAAAATGAATGAGTCCAAAGAACAAAAGCAGTAAGGCAACACAAGGCCATAAAAAAAATTAGTTGCACGTTGATTTTATACGCTAAAAGTTCATGCGCAACGAAAATATGAATGATAAAAAAACCTATGGACTTCTACAATGATGGTGAGCAGTATCTGTTAAAATAACTACGAGGGCTGTCCAGCATATTCTCTCATTAGCCATCTTGATAAGACTAAGGTATGTCATCTCCAACTTACTTCAATTAAGTTAATTTAAACCCTAATAACTACCGTTCACTTCAGCTCTAGTAATTTCAAATCACGTTTATTTCAGCACAAATTACTTTAGGTTGTGTTTGGGAACATGTATTTCATTTCAAATTCTTAATGTTAATTATAGAATCATAAATGAGGAATTTGAGAATGACAAGGTTTAGCAAGTCATTCTCAAATTCTCAACTTTAACTACTTTGAAAACAATTGTGGAATTGACTCAAATCCAAATTTGAAGTTTTTTGATTTGCCAAACACTTCATTTTCATTTGATCCAATGCTAAATTTCCAAATGAAATCATCATTCCCAAACATAACATTATTTCATTTAAGTTCAACACTAATTAGATCAGTTCAGTTCATACAATTTCAATACCTGTAAGTTTAGTCCAATTCAGTTGAGCATCAATACATCCAGTTCACTCCAGCATATTTTAGCCAGGTAATTACTGCTGAACTCAAATGAAGAAAAAAATGACACACTATATCATTCAATATTTGAAAAAAAAAAAACTCACTATGTTCAACACCTAGAAGGCCAAAACGTTGTGCTTAACACCATAAGGTCCACTATTAAAATCCGTCGATTCTACCGCTTCCATGTGTAAGCTTTAAGTCATAACTATGGGGCTGGCCTCTAAAATTATGCAACCACAACTCTCATTATATAGACTTTAATCCAAGTGATTTCAGAAATAACATAAACTCAAACATAGTTAAAAAAAAGTTTTTTGTTGTAATTCAGTAACAGTCAAGATAATGCGGTAACAAGGGCGATGCATATGTTGCACCGCTAATATCAACCAAGACCATGTGATATTTCTAGAACTGGCCTAAAATGCAGTTTTTTTAAAACCTTCACAAATCGGGTAGTATAAGGTATATTTGGAAACCTTTGCGACTTGGCCCATACCATATGATGTGGCCTTATTGGCTTATTCTAATACTATGGACTCAAGTGAGACAATCATTCATGAACATTTCTACACATATGACTAAATTGCTAACTGAAAACCAACAGTACCTTGATCATCCTTAGTTGCACACCAAAATTTATATCTAGTAAACATAAAATTCACTAAATGTTCAATCACCTACAGCTAAGAAGTAAGCAGCTAACATTACAATCAAAAAAGAATACTTTCATATTCAAATTATAATTGTTTAGACTTAATATACAGGAATGATACTCCTACATATCTGAAAGGTCCAATGCGCAAATGCTAAAATATCAAGCTCTAATAAATACATATCCTTCATTCTGGACAGGGAAAACATCTTTCAAAGAATGTTGCCTGGACATAAACATTCGATATTCAAAAAAAAAAAACAAAGGACGGATCTAAAACCAATAGCCACTTAACCTTGGAATGACAATGGAATATCTTCTTAAAAATTAAAATTAAAATCATAAATCCTGATTAGTTGACTAACAAAATTGTCCCAATTTAAGTACTATTCATACTCTAGCTACTAACTTATTGCCTCCTTTCTCACTTCCTCACCCCTTTTCTATAGTTGACCAACTTCCACAACCCCATGCTTACTAAATTTTAGCATGTGTACGACATCTAAACATTTCATGTACATTACAGCTAAGGCAACAGACCTCACAAAATATCACTAGGTTAATCATATGAAAAAAGCCAATAAATCCACGAGCTGTGAAATCTTTACATTTTAGATCAATCTCTACAACAAAAATACAAGAGAAAAGAAAGAACGATTTCAGGCTAGAATAATCACATCAAGTGCATGTTTAAACAAAGAACTTTTAATCAATACTTTTCTCTTAGAGATTGTGGAATAGAAGAGAACAAAATAGTCTGTAACTTATAAGTAACTGAATGAGAGTTTTGCATCACATCAAAAAGAAAATCATAGAATCCAGCTCTGTAAGTGACTGTAAAACATATGGAAACTACAGGGGATTGTAACAAAGGCTTTTTTAATTTTAGAAATGGAGAAGGAACGAGGGAAATGTTTGGTAACATAGAAAACTAAAATGTGTAGTTTGGCTATCTTGATATAGCCTTTAGATCTAAGATAAAAAGAAAAACGAAAGGAGTGAAATAACACAAATTAAGCGAGGGAGGAAGAAATTGATAGCTTGCTTGGAAATGCATCGCCAAAGATAAAAACTACAAAGAAGTCTAATTGACAATCTCTGCCATAATTCTCATCAAGAAATGGTCGAAATTTAATCAAGTAACATAGTTAGGCTATTTAAATTTTGGGACTTCTGATTTGAGGTTCAATTTGAAAAGCTTTCATGCAATCACTTGAGGGTTTTGGTCGAATTTGAATCTAAAATATATAGTTAAATCTATTTTAAAGAAGTCACAATAATCTCATGCTAATATATAGATCCCTGACTAGACCCAAAAGCCAAAAGTAGTACAAGCACCTAAACCTACGGGTCTTACGCCATCTTGAAGGGGCACACTTTTGAATAACTTTGTGTTGTGCAATATATCAGCCTTATCAAAATCATCTAGTAAAGGTATTTGAGGTTACCTTGACTATAATATAGACGACGACTACTGCAAAACCGTTTGCATTGACTATGAAAGTGATCCACAACCTAGATTTTGAATAATAGAATTCGTAGTAGGTTAATTCACTACTACTGTGACGAAATTTATTGCTCGACTCCTCTTGTTGGCACCAACAAACTATTAGCTGAATTGCGATTCAAAGAAACTCATGAAGCTTCACAAACCTTCAAAGAATTTTGCATAAGAAGCACTTACAACAACTTTCCATAACCAATTGGAAAATGACATTAGTGCTAAGGTCAGCTTCTCCTAAACAACACGTCTAGAATAGTTATAGGACCCATTTGAAATTAAGGTGCCAACAATAATTATGGGCCTTGATCCATATCTTTAGAGGAAACGTTCCTCAAACGACGTTGTTCCATTCTACCCTTACATCTTTGCACTTGTTAACTCTTCAACTCTATGTTTTAAAATCAATGTTAATTTTTCACATCCTTAAACTTCATTGGAAAAATATATGTTCAAGATTTTAAAGTGATTTATGTAAAATAATGGCTTAATGGATGGTTTTCAACCGAAATAGCTCAATATTAGCTAGTACATAGCTTGTATGTTAGTAAGAGCTCCTCACTTTGTGAGGGGAATAATAAAGCAAAATGTCTATTGACGAGGAAGAGTAGGCATTGATGTGTGTTTTGTAGTGAGCGCTAGGCTCATTTAGAAGAATCCCTACCTCGTATTACATGAGCCATTTGTAATATTTACATATATTTTCTTTCGAAAAACCTTTTGTACTTGTCATTCGAGACACACTTATTTGTAGCATTCCATGTTTTTGTTTTCATACCCCATTTTGTATTGTATTGTATTCTTTCTTCAATTTAAAAGATTTTCTTTCAAACCCTAAGTACAAAATGTTTATGTTGCCAAATTGCCATTTTCTCCCTCTTTGCCCTTGATATAAGTGCACACTACTAAGATATTGTGTAGGTTGTGTATCGTGTTGTGTCGATGCATGAGCTAGCTGTGTGAGTCAGTCTAGTCAGTCGAATCTTGATGTTCGATAGAGTTTAAGGTTAAAGATTTGACAGGTATAATCACAATGGTCGCATAAGCCTAACCTATCCACTTTTTACCCAACGACATCTAATAATTTTAGTGACATCTTGATTTATCTGAAAGTATATGCTAGGGTCGAGCCCAATATATGAAAACTTAGAATCATTCTTTCGAAGTTCAAATCAACATTAGAGCGAAGTGGCATCATATATAAATCCAACAATATCTACATCACCTTGTCCCAATTCTATTATTCAAACAAGCAATTAAGATGAAGATAGTTTCCTAAAATAGAATGTATTTAAAAACGAAGATACGATAAGGGAGATAAAACGGAGTTGGTTTAAGCAAATGCAACAACTAAGATCTAACCATAAGTTGCAAAAATGCACCGATAAAGAAAGTGGATTGCAGGAACGTGGGAAATAGGGATCTCTAAAAAACGAAAGCTAAAGATGACATGAATCTAAAACCATCACAAGAAAAAATCTAATGATACACATGATATAGAACTCCAAATTTCGCACATAAGGGCTTGTATCCGAAAACTAAGCGTCTCATTCATTGTCACATGATTTGCTAAACTCCTCGCAAATTGCGAATCGAAAAAAGCAAATTATGGTCGGATTTGGGTTATTTTTGGACAAATTTGAGTGAATTGTGAATTAAAAAAGCGAATTAGCTAGCGAATTATGTTACATTAGTCTCAATATCATCACAAAAATTGTGTCCAAGTTGCATCTCTCTATGAAATCCAAAAAATAAGTTGCCCTTATTTCTTCCATCACGAGATGATGAAGCAGCTAACAAGCCACTATTATCACACTTGGGGAATGGTCACACAAAGAGTTGCATTTCATAGCCATGCATCCCGCTAGTATCAAAACAGATAACTCCCAACTCCATCTCTCTTTATGTGGTCCGACAAATATGCTAAACTTATTTCTTTAACACATAAACATTCATTCATTAGGGCCAGAGCCGCATACCATCAGGAAATTCAGAAAGGAAAGCCAAATTGCACATCTATCTTTAAAAAAACTACAAGCAGAGAACTTACTGATTTAAAACGAAGCACCGCAAGCAAGCAAAAATTGTAATTCCCACATGCTATGATAAATTAAAGCATCTAGAAAAAGTAACTAAAATACTATATAGTTTCTATCAAACCAACTAGCATGCATTTCTAGAGTTATTCCACAGCTTATGTAGATTGTAGACAACTTTTTGATAATATTACCAAAAAAAAATCCAATCCTAGGACAGAAACCAGTAAACCACCCAACTCCACAGGATCTCATCCACATCAATTCAGCACATTTGAAGCACATATCTCATGCTATAACAGCAAACCATGAACATTACAGAACATAAGCTTCAACTTAGCATTCAACATATTCCAAATATTTTGTTTGCCTCTTCCTAATAACCTAGGGAGTAGGTACTAATGGTGACCTTAGTCCTTACCTTAATGGTGACCTTAGTCCTTACTTGAGACTCAAGAGCTTCTGTCATCGACTGCAATACCAAAAAAGAAAAAGAAAAATTCATCATGAAATAAGAAGAAAAAACATTCACCAACATTTCAACAATGTAAAACAATGTTTACCTTATCGAATTGTACAAGAACTTGAATGGCAAGCTCGGGGCTGAGAGTGCCATTATGAACCATCTCATCTAATGTTTCAGTCAAACACATACCAATCGTGGACCGTCGGTAAAGCTCAAATGTCGCCATTAATCAAGATCTATCCGGTAATTTCAACCTAATCAACACAAAAATTCCAAGAACCTCCAATTTAAGTATGATATTAATGAAAAGTTCCTTCTAAATCATTAATGATTAAAGAATTCACACAAATTGATCAACAAAAATAGTGAGATTCGAACATGAAATAATAATTCAGAAACATAGAGGAAGAACAAAAGGATTTGAAAAAATTACGATGAATTGGAAGACAATCTGGAATGTTAATATGACTTCAGCTTGCAGTCCCGTTGTCGGGGGAATGGAGATGTTTGAATCTGTGGTTTGAAATATGAAATTTTTGAAGGGCTTTTATACCCTAGTTTTTCCAGATGTGATCTTATATATAACCCGCTCAGTTGCTGACCGACCTTTTATATGGACGATATTACCCTCTGATTTTCGTACTATTAACCACTGTCGACCCGGGATTTTGTCACTACTCACTAGTCACTGTATTGACGTCATTTTGCCAATCTTTCACTAAACTCTCTCGTCCCCTCATCTAGGTTGCACTAAAACGGACACGGACACGGACTCGGACACGACACGGGTACGGGAAAACGCCAACTTAAAAATAGCGGACACGGGGACACGTAAATGGTAATATAATAAATATATCAAATTAAAGATAATTTTACAATCTTTCATTTGATATTTGTAAATAAACACTTTAAAAATATAAAACTCACATAACATTCAAATAAGAACCAAATAAACAACAGGAGTATTTAAAAATAATCATACAAACCAAATCAAAGAAAACCAAATAAATAGGTAAATATAAGTTTGATCATCACATATCATCCATATGACATCCATCATCATCCTCCGCTACAAAAGTAGTTTCCAATTCGGGCTCATCAAGAGAAAGATCCGCCATGCCAAGGCAAATAGAATCTTCTAGATTTCCAAAGTCATCTCCTCCAACATCCCACAACCTTGTTCTTCCCTTGTTATAAGCCTCACCTCTCCTTGAAAGCAAACGAAGATTGTTATGAATGTACACCAAATCTTGAGCACGTTTTGGTGCAAGTTTGTTTCTAGTACATGAATGAATGAATTTATATGTGCTCCAATTCCTCTCACAACAAGAGGAAGATGATGGTTGTCCTAACAACTTGAATGCTAATGCTTGAAGCATCGGAACTTGTGAGCCATAAGTTGCCCACCAATGCTTTGGAGCCATCATGTACATATCATTCAAGCACTCTGGTTCGGTAAATACACCACCATCTCTTGCCGAGAAAATAGCATACTCCATATTAACCTTTCTTCTATCTTCCAAGTCTTGAAACAATCTTCTGAAGCAATTAAATCTTTGTGTGAAAATTTCATTGTCAAAATGTGGAGCAACTCTACCGGGGACCTCTTTAAGCCACACGTCACTATAATACCTTTTAAATACATAAAAAAGAAGAAAATTTAGTTAATACATAATCTAATGCTTTAAACATTTAAACATACAATATGATCTCCTTTACCTTGGATTCAAAGAATGTGCCAAACAATGAAGTGGAGTGTTGCTTTTCTTCCAACGGCTAAGAAGTATTGTTTCGACCACACTAAAGAAAGAAGAATACTCATGCCTTTGTTTATGCTCATGGTTATATATGATCTCCTTCACCTTTGAAATCATTGAATCCCATTTTTCATATACTAGATGAAGGGATGCTTTGTCGGTATCACATGCTCTTATCATTTCATAAATGGGACGAGTAAAATCAAGGATGTAATCAACGTTGTCCCACCAATCGTCATTTAGAATCTTTTCCCTCACAAGTGTAGCTTGTCCACGATGATCATCACGATATGTGGACCAACTTCTTCAATGGCATCATTTAACAAACTAGCAATAAAGTCTTTATCCTTTACCTCTCCTGAGCAATCAACGGCCTTTAAGAACAGAGGACCAACTTCACAAGCTACCATGAGATTAATTAAAGGTCTCCTTTGTGGATCACTCCACCCATCACTCACTATACTTACTCCTTTTTCCCTCCAAGTAGCCTTTGTTGGTTCTAAAAGCCTTTCAACATTTTCTTTCTCTCTCTCTAACAAAGTGGTTCTCATTTTATTGTAACTAGGAGGCTTGTAACCAGGAATATTATTTGTGGCAGCATAGTTGTATGAACTAACATAGTAAGGGTTTCGACAAAGGTTAAAAGGCAATCCTCCAGTAAAAAACATCCTTGCTATCTCAGCATCTAGGTTGTTTCGAGCTTGTATATCAAAAGCTTTGGTGATTGGGTTGTCAGATTTTCTTTTCTTGGCATATGAAGTTGGTGAAAGAGAAGCTTCGAAAGACAAAGAATGACTAGGAAGTGGTGGTCTGTTTGGTTGTCTACATTCTTTATATTGCTCAACTTGTCTTTCTAAGTTTCTCATTTGCATTCTATCCTCATTTGTTACATTAGGACATTGATTAATTCCACCTTTTGCAACTCCCATCAAATGTGCTCTAACTCTAGTATATGAACCACTCTTTATTTGTTTGCAAAAGTTGCATTGCCAAGTGTAATTACCCCCACCTCCACTCATTTTTTCTCCTTTATTAACATATTTCCACAAAGGATAATAACAGAAATCACCCTCTTCATTTGTAGCATCACCACTTACATTGCACGAATTAGAGCCACTAGCCCCACTACTAGACATGATTGAACTCTTCAAATTCAAACAACCACAATTAAAGATTTGAAAATCAAGATTAACAAATAACACATTAACAATTTAACATTAAAAAAATAAATTCAATCATTTTTGAATTGAAATCAAATATTTAATACAGTCCTAAATTCCATCACATTACAACCTCAACAAAGTACAAGCTCAACAAACCGTTTTCTTAAGCCAGCAAACCGTTTTGTTTCAACTGTTTCACAGATTTACAATCCAATAGCCAATACAGTACATTTTCTTAATTTACAATCCAATAATTTCTTAATTGAACTCTTAATTTACAATCCAATAATTTCTTAATTGAACTCTTAATTTACAATCCAATAATTTACAGCCAGCAAACCACAATCAAAAAGAACAAACAATCAAGATTTAAAAATAAATGTTAAAACAACAACTCAACAAGATTAAAAATTTAAGATTAACACTAAGATTAAAGATTAAAACAAGATTAATATTAGGATTTAGGATAAAGAGTGAAAATACCTGAAACAAAATCAAAAATATCAATTTTTAGGGATTATTCGAACAACCCTACAGCAGCCAAAATCAAAAAGCACCGAGCAGCAGCCAGCACTATAGCAGCCGTCGAGTGTTGTAAGTAATGGAGGAGCAGCTGTCGGTGGCGGTGGCGTGGTGGAGGAGCAGCCGTAGATTTTTAGGGTTAGAGGAGTGAGATGAGAGCAAGAAAGAGAATTGAAATTTGAGAGGGAAATGGATTTGCAGGCTGCAGCGTGAGTAGTGAGAGGGAAAGGGAATACATTCACTGAGACAGTGAGAGAGTGAGTAACTGAATAGTTTATTTTCAACTTTTTCAATTTTTTTTTTAAATAACACACGTGTCCCTTGCCGTGTCCGTCGCATGTCCTTGCCGTGTCCGCGTGTCCGGAAAAATATTAAAATATTGGACATTTCATTTGGCGTGTCGGACACGGATTTTCGCGTGTCCGTGTCCGACACGTGTCAGACACGCGACACGTCAGCTGAATGCTGTGTCCGTGTTTCGCAGCCCCTCATTGAGCAAATATTTTAGATTTTGATATGAAAATTTTTCGAGCTAAATGTTGTAAAATGAATAAAACAGAGGAGTAGGTTTTAAGTCTTGGTCCATGTGTGAAATGTGGTTGTCATTAAATAATATAATGAATTAAGAGCTTTTTATGGGCGGTTGTCTGCGAAATTCAACTCATTTAATTTGAAATATTGGTGGGTTGACAATATTATTTAAGAAAAATTATCTAAATAATCTAATAATTTTATGATTTTCCTATAATAATTTCACATTGCTTAGCCATGAATAATTCTAACTTTAGGGAGTATTTGCCTAAAGTATGCTTGGGTAACTCGATGACCTGCTATAGTAGGTAATTCACCAAAAAATTAAATTGAAAATTAATGAAAAATTAGAAATTTTTTTTGAAAATTCACATAAAAAATTTTGAATACTTAAAAAAATCAGAAATTTTTTTAGCACTTTTTTCACATTTTTTCGACATTTTATTTTTATTTTTTTTTTAAAAAAACTTGCTATAACAAGTCATTGGATTACCGGATTCACTCTAGAAAAATACCCTCTGAAGTTGGGATTATTCATGGTTAATCAATTAGTGAAATTTTAGGAAAATTATGAAAAGATTGGATTATTCTAGGTAATTTTTTTTATTATTTAATTAATTTAAAATGTGGATGGACCAAGCCAAAAAGTTTAAGATTAATTGGCAGATTAGAGCAAAAAAACTATATACATATTTTTATTTAATTTTAATTAATAAAAACTTTTAGGGGGTGTTTAGTAGGTGGGAATAAAAGGTGGGAATGTAATGTAAATTATTATCCCATGGGAATAAATGTAGGGGAATGGGATTAGAACCCCTTACAGTCCGTTTGGTTAGTGGTACTAAATGGTGGTAATATGAATGATTTATAGTGTAAAATTTTCTCAAAAGTTCCATGTCATTCCCATGGTAATGAAACTTTGATCATAAAAAAGTTTTTTTGTTTTTAATTTTTCTATTACCACCTAATATCACTTCTCCAAATGGTAATGCATTGGAATGAATTTTATTAATAAAATGAGATAATTGAAGTTGGACAAACACGACCATTAAGGTATCCAAGTGAATTTTCAACCAAAATTATACTAATTTTCATTCTCATTATCATGATTTTATTACCACCTACCAAACGAGTGGTTAATTTCCTAGAAAATAATACCATGAGGGGAGTGGTAATAGGTGGGTGGGAATTAAGATATATGTAAAAAGATTAATTTATCCTTTTTTTAAAAAAAACTCAAACATGTTATTTTATTTTATTTTATTTTTTTGCCTACAAAACATGTTATTTTATTTAGAAAGGGCAAAATAAAAAAGTTAATAATTTATTAATTTCTTTATCACATGTACCGATATATTAAACAAGAACTTAAATGATATTTTAACAATTCTCAACAAATATTTCCCAATCTCAATTCCAAGTCCACCTTTAAATATCTAAATTCCCATTCCTATATAATGAACATCTCTTAATCCTACTTAATTTGAGTTTTCACGTGATTTAGCAAAATTAGGGTTTAGAGAATACATCACTCATTCATTTCATATTTCGTTGCAAATATGCAAAAAAAAAGGGAATAACATCCTATCCAAAGTGTAGACATAATGAACAAAACTAGATTTTCCAATCACATGAAGAGCCAACACCGGAACTTTTTCGATATTTTTTTTGTAGCTCTGAAGTACGTATTATTGCACATAAACTAAGTGGTGATGTTATTGGAAAATTTCAATATTGCTCTTTGCTTATATTGCATTAAAGGCTAATAATGGCATATTAAAAGAGATAAATTGAAGTTTATATGAAAAAAACGTCATTAATTTTATTTGATAATGAAAAAAAATATCACTATCAATTACCCTTATTTAAGAGTTTAATGACGGGCCACACAAATTACTACTTTATAAAAATAATAAAGTAACTTTTTTGCTATAAAGGGAAAGGGTTCAATTAATTGAAAACTATCAAATAAGATATTTAGTACAAGCAAAAAAAAGAGAATGAAGTATAAACAATATAAACAATAATTAGAGGGTTTAGATTAAGTTCATAAAGATTGTTAGAGTTTTCCTTTATCCATTTTTATTGCTACCATATACGATCCAACAAGTAATCTATGTGATTGTCTCATCGTGTGAAAGGCATATACAATCAACTAATTTTTATAAATGATTACTTTAAGATTATTTCAGTTGAGAATTTATATAAATAAATACTTGGCCATCATGATCATTATGTACAGCTTTTGCTTGCCAATGAAAAAATAAAACTTTATAGCACAGATACAGTTTATGGCAAACAAATTAGGCCTACCAAGATAGACAAATTTTATAATTTTATGCTTGCGATTCTGGTTTGTTAGTCGCCTAAACCTATCCATGACCAAATTAAAAAGAATAATATTTTTAAATTTGAAAACTTTTTACTATTGAAAATAAGAGCTTAACTATTGAAATTTTTAACTAGATATTATAAGATATAATTATAAATTCTTGAAATATAATTTAGGATATGTGTGGAGTGGAAACTATTTTTACTAATTCTTAGTGATTTTTACAAATTAAAATAACATTTAATGATTTTTTACAAATTGCTGTTGATATTAACTGATTTTTACTAATTAAAATTAATTTGTACTGATTAAAATATATTTTTACTGGTTATTTATTTTATTAAGGTGAACTAAACAGGGCCTAAATCAGTTTATTTAGTAAATAAAATTTCAATTAGTAAAAAAATCAATTATAATCAAAAAAAATATTTATAAATAGTAAAAATCCATTTCGATTAGTGAAATAGTTATAATTATTAAAAATCATTTTTAATCAGGAAAAAATGATTTTGTTATTTATTTATAATTAAAATCTCTTTTAGAGTTAAAAAAGATGAAATGTAGTTGAATTGGAGGGTGGTTTGAAGAAGATGAAATTATGCCATGGTTGGTTGAAGATGAATGGGATAGAAGAATTAGAGGGTGGGTTAACTAAGATTAGATAGAGCAGGTTATGCAACGACTTAATTAATTCAACAGGTCAATAATTAATCGTCATCGAATTCCAATGACATGGCTACAATAAATGCAATTTTCGACTCATAATAATTATGACTCAAAAATAAATTTTACGACTATAATTAAATGAACCAAATTATATGGCTATAATTTATAAATGATTCTTATTTTAAGCCTTTGCTACTTGCTAGGACCAACTATAAACGCAAGTTTGGTTAACTTTGACATAGAATTAGTATGAAATAAACCAACATTATTATACCCCAAAGGCAAGGATGGGTACAAAATCACATGAACTAAACCAACATTATGACTATTAAGAGTATTTCCCACCATTTAGAACGAACGTGGACAATTTACAATAAATTTTCAAAATTAAATTTACATTCATCATACTACTTCAATATAGAATGTACAAAATCTGCTGCATTGTGCTGTGGGCATCCTCTAAGATGAAATTTCAAGATATAAATCTATGAGAAAGCTCCATTGCAATACCTACAAAATCCAAGTAAAGAATAGTAAGACAAAACTAGCACAAGGTACCACTTTTAATCCCATCATGTAAAATCATACGATGTCATTGAAACGTCATACTTGAAAAGGTTATTAAATAGAGTAAGCATATCCATTGGAGCACAGTTCGGTTTGAGAGGGTAGATTTTTCATGGAAGCCTTGCAGCTCCCCGATTATTAATCACCAAGGTACCAACTGCTAGGTGCCATAAAATCCAGGCCCAGGTCTATAAGGAATTAGAAATACAAAATAAGAGAGTTCTAGGTAAGCCCTCAAAAAATTGAAAACAAATCAAATCCTTAGACTTTAGGAGAGTGCGAATAATCACCGAGAAGACTACCACTGGCAGCTACACCAGTTGAATAAATCAGACATGCTACATTCACCATAATTGGTCAAAGATCACAAAATCTACTTATATTCATTAATTCTTGGTCATATAAATTCTGATAAGGAACCATGAAAGCTATTGGAGTCCTAGTTGGAAAAAGGATAAACACAATTGAAAGGAACAGATAGAGTTTAAACAGAATTGAACAGGTTCCAGCTCGTAGCATATGCATACCACTCTCTAGACGGGATGATACTCAGTTACTTGTAACTTTCCAAATATATTTTAACTCTCCAAATAAAGGCCCTAGTCAATGACTCAATGGCTGCTCAAGTGTACAATGACACTTACACTTTTTCCCTTCATAAAATCTTAAGGTTTTGTGTGTTTTGGTGTTGGGACTTGAGAGGCAGGAGGGAGGGGGTGAATTGTACATCTGACCTACTTACCATAAAATATGAAAGGTGAGCCAGTAAAAGACATTAAAGTCAAAATAAGACATTGATGCCAAAATGTGAGCCTAAAATTAAATTTTGGATCAGTTAAAAATTTGGCTGGCTAAAGCATCCTTGTGCATGCTTTATCATTCCGATGAGTTCATAAGACATCATACTTCCCCAAAAGTTTAATAATTTAAATGACCAGATACGAAGTGGATAATAAATTAAGAAACATTAACTTAAAAGATAAGATTAGAGTATCTATCTACACAGTAAGTAAGTTGACGGAGTGACTGAGATCTAGAACCTTGATGTTGAAAATATTGAGCCACAAAGCCAAAAAAACTATAAACCGTCATTACCTGTTGCTGAACTTCTCAATGGCATCTGATGCATAAAGAAGCGTCTCATTGGCTTTCTCCAATACAACATAGAGCTCTTTTCCCCTAGTAACCCGAGCAATGGCCCATGCATTATTCTTTGCCCTGATGCACACTTCTAGGTCTTTTTCAAGGTCTCCATCATCCCACTTAGCCCTACTCTTCTCAAGGTCAACTTCTTCCCTCAACTTGCACATTGCAACCATAGATTCCTGCAAACACCACATGGAAGAAACTAAACAATCCATCACAACCAAGAGCTTTCATAACACGAGAATCGGGTTTTGTCTCAATTAGAGTAAGTACCACTTTTCACTAAGCCTACTCTGTAATCCAGAAAAAAGAGCATTCAAAACATTTATCGACATATTTTATGCAGCAATTTGTCCAATCTCGATGGAGCAAAAAATTAATTGTTCTTCGCTTTTTAATTATAATGGCGTATAGAAAAATGATTTATCAAATCAAGTGCGCTTCGCATATGATATTCGCAATCAAGGGTCGATTAAAACAACCTTTTTGTTATCACAAGGGTAATGTTGCGTGCTTCCAACCCTCCCTCCCCCAAAAAAAGGCCACCCTATGCGGGAGGCACTCAATGGCATAAGGGAGACAAAATGTTGCTGTTGTACGTATTTATGCAGCAAATAATACATAGTTTCCTCAAAACTAATCAGCAGACAAGCAGCTTCCAGAATTACAACTAAGAAGCCGAGAAACTACAATCTACTACATAGTAAATACAGTAAAGCTCATATGAAAGACAGAGGCTACCTTAGCCAACGTTGAAGCTTTTGCTGCTGGAGAAGCCCTAGAAATGCTTCTATCACCATCCACCAATAGATACCGATACCCACTAACATGGTATGCATTCTCACCACCCCAACCTTTTGAAAGTTTTTCTTCAACTTTCAAAATCTTTAAAGATGCCTAGCAGATACCAAAAATCAAGAATTAAAATGAGACCTATACTTGAAAGTATAAGGTACCGGAATGTAATCAAAGTGATGCAAAAAAAAGTTGAAGCAATTCTAGAAGAAAATGACCATCACATCAAGAGTTAAGGCATAAATTAAGGTTTAGAAACATGCATTGCTAAAAAAGACATTTTCCAAAAGGCTTGTGCTGGTACCCTTGATGATTAATAAAGCACAGATAATACCTAGAATGACCAAAGGAGTTCAGAAGATATATGAATAATAGTTTTAAAATTAAAGATCTCTAACATGTAGTAAGTGTCACGGATAGTATTGTCACGTGCAAGGCTCCTTACATTTTCCAAAAACTGCTGCTTCACCAATGGAAGCTCTCTTTCAGCATTATTAATAGAGGTGACAGGAATGAGAAGAATAATGGTAATGTTCTTGTGCTGATGTGCAGAAAGATACATTCTTTCTTTTGTTTGCTGTAGCAAGATAGTGGGAAATGAAGAATGCAAAGTGTTCATGTCTGAACCCCATGCATCAGTCACAAGGAAGCCATCCTTCCCTTTAGACCATTTTCCCTGCTGCAAAGGTCTTGCTATTAGATATCTACTATCTTCACCAGGGGAGGTATCTCGTGATCCTTGGACTCGTTCAGCGGAAGTTGGAAGGACGGATCCTGCGATTTGATGAGCTCCAGTCCCTCCTTTACGCATATACGACCATGAGCTTGTACTAGTAGATAGAGCACGAGGAGACATCCTCATAACAGCATATGTGTATAAGTTGACAGTGTCGTCCTGGTCAGACAGGAAATAAAAACTCAATTCATAAAATCCGCATAACCCACAAAGTGGTCCCTTTAAATTAGTAGAAAAGTGAATTAAAAAATTAAAGAAAACTAGAGTCTGGAAATACCGGGCAGACGGAAGTTGACACCAATAGATCATTGAACAAGACAAGGGAGTGGCACCCAGCACTTCCAGTGCATGACTCAAGCACTCGTACTAGTGACTGCCATCCAAATTTAGTACGGTGAGAAAAGATACATAAAGAAATCAGAATCAAAAGCAAAAGGAAGATCTTTAAAAAGAAGTTAAAATAACAAAAACTATTAAGTATCACTGAAAGATGCATGCAAGCATGGTGGTGAAGATACAAGAAAGTTTTAGTAATTCAATAATCCAATACTATATGCAATAAGCCAACCAAATGAGAAAAGTGTACAGAACAATAAACTATATACGTGCAACAGGTAAAAACTGTATGGCATCTCAAAGCTCCTTGACAAAATCAAATGCCAGGAATAAATGTCTAAAACTACTTTTGGCTGGGGGAGGGAAGTGGGAAGGGGGGAGGAAGGAGGGGGGAGGGGTCCCATACCCCTAATTAATCAAAGCTTTTGCAGTCTAAGTCAAATGGGCCCAGCCATTTTACTTGCAGGTGAGGTAGTCAATCATTAAATTTGAACAACTCTTTAAGTATTCCATACCCTTGTATGCTATGTTACCTGAACACATCCAAATGTCATTACTGAATGTCCAACTCAGAAATGCTTAAATTATTAGACACGGAAATACTATTTGAGATTTGGACACAGACACATCAGTGAGCCCATGAAAACTTAAATTTATAGCTATAAACATTAAATTTTTAGGTTATGAATATTAGAAAAAAATATTTGATATCTAGAACTTAAAGACTTTTGAGCATTTAATGATTATTTATTTATTGGCAAGTTATTCCAATAAGTAATGAGTACTAAAACATATTTAGGCCCAAATAAACATTACAAACCTAAAAATGAAATCACTCAAGTCCTCAAAGCCATAGGAAAGCTAAAGATTTCTGTGTGATCATTCTCTCCTCACAGCCCTTTGAATACAAAATACCACCATTTAAGGTCGGTCATATATCTCATCATCCCTCAATCCATAGCAAACACAAAAACCTCACAAGATGTTTAACGCTTTCACAAAAATTTCTTGAAAAATCCTACTCGGTATAATTTCTAAATGATGGCTAGGAAAATTCCTCTCTAATCTCACCCTTCCAGAACACATCATTATGTTTCCCCCAATTCCTTTCAAGTAGCCACTGCGTAGGTGAATTGAGTGGGGGCTGTAGAAAAATTCATTAAATAAAGTAAGTGGAGAATAAAGAGACTTTGGTGGAGACCCATCAAACTTGCATTTAAAACTCAGATTGCAACATAAAAATATTATAGTATCACTTGAGACCCAAAAATACTTGATATATCCTTTGCTTAAGACATTAAAGATGGGCTTTTGGAGGGGGGAAGGGGAGAATTTTAATTATTAAAGACCGGGGTGGCAACAAGATTATCCTGTCTAAATGCTAGGCAATAGAAAGCATGTTTACTGGTCTTTATATGAGAACGCTAAGGGAAAAAAAATTACAACTTCCCCTGAATCCTAACTGAACTACTTTACATGCTTCCTGTGCTTTGAATTCACTTAAACCCTAGCAAAAACCAACTTCTCTAGAATGCAGGCAGATGGCCTTCGTTTCTAATGAAATTTGGGCTTCTATACAACAAAGAGAGGCAACTTCAAGGAAAACACTCATCGATGACTAATTGAACTTAAAATTGGGACAACATGGAAGATGGACTCAATATCTTATGAAATTTGGGCTTTTATACAAGACAACACTTCAAGGAGCCCACCAATTATCGATGATTGGTTATATCTTAGAACAAAGACAATTGGGAAGAGCTTAAATTGCTTCAACCAAAGGTAAACATGGAGGTACGGGTTAGAAAGTAGGTTGACAACCGTCACTAATCAAAAGGATATACTTTTCGTATAAAAGATCATCACACTGAAAAGTGAGCCTTCAATCACCCTTCAAATCCTCTCATTTTCCTATTTAAAGATCAACAGTTTGGGTTTGTATTATCAAATCGTGAACATTAGAAACTGCATATCTATAGCTCAAATATCTATGACTTCCAAATACCCTCAGTGTGTAAAAGACAGCCATCTACAACGTTGAAGTACTTAGCCCTTGAAAGTGGACAACCTAGTATACTCGAATCCTTCTATGGCAACTACATTGCCTAGGTATTTACAATAAAAAATGTATGCCTTGAGCTGAGCCCTTTTTTTCTTTTTTTTTTTTTGATAAAGAAAAAAATATATTAAACTAGAAAAGAGGGTACAAGAAAAGGGATGAGGCAAACGCACCAAAAATTTACAATAAAAATTTCAATCACTCCTACAAAGATGTCCCAACAAATATTCCAAAAATAAACCATTAGCCTTTGACCAAAGTAAGGCTAAAACTTTGAGTTTCTTCCAAACATCTAACGAAAAAAAATTTAACCAATGCTAAGCCCATATTACCTTCATTGATACCTCGCTCCACCCGTCATTTAAATATGCTCATCTATTGACTTCCATACTGAAAACTAACCTCTTCTTTCTTCAATGTCAACCCTCAATATTATTACCGGTAAAAAACAACGAAATTTAACTAATATAAGTCAATTACTAGACCCCAAAAAACCAGCCAATAACAAACGTTTCCTCTCTTAAACAGTTGGAAGTAGCAATGCATCAACAAGTTGGGCCATAGAAGTCACTATATCCACAGTTCTACGAATGGGAAGCTAGAGTTATGGTTCCTATTGTACTTCATTTTGTTTATAATCAAAAAAGCATTGAAAAAGACATTAGAATCAGTTTTCTCATGTTTCTATCCAAGCAAGTGGTCGATAACTGTTTCTGCCGTATGCACACGAAGTGACCAAGTCTTGACCATCATAGATTTACATTTGATCCTAGAGCTGAGAACAAACTAAACTAAGTGTAAGGAGACTATCAAATTCTTGTGCTACTAGACGAAGATTCATCAAAATCGACTGAGCAGTGAGCAATATGATGAATGTATCACCAATTGCTACAGTCAATGACATTTTATTACCACAATAAATGGCAACCACCAAGGAAGAGTTTTAAGTTAAGAGGTTCTTTGCAATCGACCAAACAACATCAACAACTTCACATAAATACGCACACATGATTTAATAAACTATTAAACTATAGTTCATTACGATTTGAAATTGTTATGCTGAGTACCAAATCACCTAGCGTAGAAGGTGATGTTGATCACATCATTGCTAACTCCATGGCTTGCACACTAGAGGAGGAGGATGGTTGGTGAAATGGGGTATAAGAGTTTGATGTTTGGTACCTTGATTGAGGGATACAAAGACACAAAGAGGAGGTTACAGCAGGCCACCTTGAACAAGGCAGCGTGCAACAACAAACCATAGCATCCACATGAGGTGCTCAACGAGCACATTGTATCAGGGCCTATTGTACACGATTGATATTTTGTTGATTCCTTGGTGGGCACGTATGGTACTATTACGAGGGTTCCCTAAATAAGATTTAAAATTGGGTAGAACCTAATACATAGGAATAAAATAAGGTTAGAGGAACCTTGTGTGTTTTCATGTATTAGTAAGAGTGTTTCCATTTAAGGTGGAAACTTTGAGCTTGAAATTGTTTGTTCAAGGCTTGTGAGTTGTGAGGGTTATTCCATTGTTGTATTGTTGAGTCATTAATGAAATGCAAGGCTATTTGAGGAGAAGGTGTCAAAGATACTATTAAATCATTGTGTTTTGGCTCGAGTGTGTGTTTGTCTTTGATTCTTTGTTGTGTCATTTTTTTCTCATTGTTCTTATTTTTCACCATTGGTGAGGTTCTTATAGGTTTCATTTCAGAACTATGAAGCTACATCTAGTATAGGCATACATATTAATCAATCTGCAATAGAGAAGGTAATAGCCAAAATAGAGTAATTACACTTTTAAAGAAAACAAGAGAAGCAAATAAATGACATGTTTATATCCTTTATACTTAGAGGCATCCTTTGACCTTTATAATAGAAGTTCATCATTTGCAATATTTACAAAGAGATCCAAATCTCATTTTTGCATACCTGAACTTCTATTGCGGCCTCACGTCCTACAGTCAGCATTTGCACGGTTCCTTTTTCTTGTAGAGAATTACGAAAAGACGGTAATTGAAGTTTCTTCCCAGAAAAGAAATCTGCCTCAAAGAGAAAAGTTTACGTGAGGCACGAAGGAAGCAACTTCAGCACTATGCCACAGAGGCAGAAATCGAATGAAGAATGACATAGGAACTTCAGCATTACCCCAGCAGCAGAAATCCAAAGGATACGGTTTTTGGCATGCTGACAATTAGTAACTTACAATGAATTTTAAAAATTTAAGGCAGTGGGAAAACATATCTTAATATCGAAGAATATAAAAACAAGCCTTACCTAACAGATAATCTGCAATAAAGGAGTATAAATGTGAACGGACGAGTGCTCCACTAGACTCGTTGTCAAGCATTGCTCTAATAGGTCCATAGAACATTACAAAAAGTGAGTGTACTTCCTTAAGCATACCCCTTAGTGCCTCAATGCGCCAAATAGCTTCCAACTCCCTATTCTTTTCTACCACCTAATACAAGCAAAAGAAAGAATTATAGTTGATTATTTAACAGGAAAATACATGCCACAGCTAAATATTTTTATGCCTTCACAATGAGTCCATAGTCCTCATCTTGTGATCGAACACAATGTGCTTCCTTCTCCTCAGGTCACTCCTCCAAACACGATTCAAGTTACGTCAAAGGATTATACGTTAAAAAGGTTAAAAATACATACCATAACCATCCAAATGTCAGGCTCTGCCTGATAGAAAACATGAGAATGTCTTTCTGCCTCAATGACTTCACAAGCAGCATCTGGGGAGAAAATTCTGCATAATGACAAATATTTTTTGAGAGGCTAATTTTTTAACAATCATACACTCAAAAAATTATTGAATCAAGTTAACAGTAACATATACGCTCAAATAGTCAAAGAAAAAACTCATAAAAGGGTATCCAAACAAAACTAAGTACCTATTGTAGGCACCAACATTCCACCACAACATTACATTGTCCCAAGTCCCGACCAAATGTCATTAAGTAGCTCATACTTACGCAAGATTAGGAGAAGATACGCATAACTTGTTAGTGTAACCAATTACAAGCACCAATTAATTCAAATTTCATTTCATTTTCACTCCTAAATAAATCATACAATTAGAATAACTAAGCTTGTGAAGGTAATTAAACCTTCACTAAACCTCAGTCAATGTATTAAGCGGCTCCCACCTCGGATCAAATGTATGATTTCTTACATTGTTAGTGATATAACTAATCAATTCAAATCGATTTCATTTCCACCACTAAAACCTAATAAAAAACAGAATACATTGGAAAATTAGGTTAAAACAATAAAATTAGGATAACTGACCTTGTGAAGGTGATTAAACCTTCACTAAGCCCAATAACAGAGAGCTGTTCAGTCAATGGAAGTTCCGAAGGATAGAAAAACAGAATCTTTTCCACTTCATGACCTTCTTGTTGGCCTCTTGTTAAGTCAAACACACATAATTTGACAGCATCAGTAGAGATCGCGGTAGAAGATGTTGTTGAATAAAGCCCCATTTATTGTATCCCACAAATTTAACAACTGAAATCATCAAATCAAGAATGATTGTCAACATTAGAGAAGTAATTATTAAAGAAAATCAATGAATTCATGGATATGATGATCGCAATTAGGATATAAAGGCGGTGATCATAGGGCTAAAATGAAAAGTGGCAGAGAAAGGGTAAATACAATGTTTGTTTGGAGGTGTCGCCGTGAGAGCCACCGGTGAGGCTGAGCAATGGACGGTGTAAATTGAAATTGGGAAGAGTGAAGTTGAATTTCTTTTATCTCTTTGTTGAGAGAAATGGGAAAGAATACCAATTTATTTCATACAGAATACTAAATTTGGATTGATCCGAATTCAAACTGAATTTACAATGTGAACATAAAATTTGATTTAAAATCAACAATCTAAAATACGTGATCGGAATAAACACCTCTAGTATCATCATTTTGGATATTAATACTTGCTTTTCCATATAAGCGGAATCTGATTCTTAAAAAATCACATGATTTTCAAAAGAGTGATTTTAAATCAATTATTTCATGAAAGTTGAACCCTAAGTCTGAATGAGATAACTCAATCTATCCAATGAGACAGGTCTTAGAGCATGTTGTTTGTTGAAGATATTATTTTGATAGATGAGACCGAAAAGAGGGTAAATAGAGTCGAAGTAAAATGAGTACATGAAGTGAAAATTTAGTACAAATAAGACATTGAAAAACACTATATAACTAAATGCAAAGAAATCATTCTAACTGAATACTTCAAACTCTTTGGGTCTATATTTTAGAGTAGTGAGGATAACTAATATGATAGAGAGATTATGCACAAATCTTGCATGAGACCGTTTCACTCGTTAGAGTGAGGCTTAGCTTATTCGAATAATTAATTAGATTTTTATTTGTACTTTTTAGTAAATTTGAATAGTAAAGGGTAACAATTAGTATATTTCTTTTCAATGGGAAGATGAATAAATATTCCAAATAGATTGCCAGAGAATTGGATCTTAAATGGTGCACGAATGAATGTGTTATGAATGGTATGTATGACTTGAGTGCACAAGTTAATGTGTGTAATCATGTGTGTGACTCTTGGTTTGAGGAATGTAAATGGATGTAATTATGTGGTGAGTATTCATGATGAATTATGTGTGTTAATGAAGATTAATGAAGAAGAAGAAGGGACTTGATTTATGGTAGCTCAATCGAATTCTGACAGAGAGATCAGAAAGCTCGCTCGACCTATCCGCTCGACCGAGCGAGACATTTTGGTAGGTCGAGCGGGCAGACAGAATGCTCCAGAATGCTGCTGATCCTCGCTCGACCGAGCGAGCTCCCTGTTTCGGTCGAGCGGATCTTCTGATATGCATGGGATGCTAGTTTTCGACCTTTCAAGTTCTTGGAGTTATTTCATATTATTCATTACTCAATATTAACTATGTATTCAAGTGAGCTATTGATATTCTAGTATCTAGTACTATATATAGGGCTCTCATACTCACACATCAAACACATCAAACACAACCCCTAAGCCAAACACATAGCCTTTTGTTTGTTATCTCTTTCTCAATTGTAATTCTTCATTAAGAAGTGTTGTTTGTATTCTTTTGATATAATATAAACAGAAACTACATACCACGGAGGACGTAGCCATCATTGGGTGAACCTCTCTTTGTGTCCTTTTTTAGTTACATTGTCAAACTTTGTTTTGTTCGTTGTTGTTTGTTCTTAGCATCGTAACGGTTTTGGCAAAAGTTTTGGAATGTATAGTAAAACTTAGTCTTGGGGTAATATCCTTGTATGAACAAAAGGATATGTGTAGAAGGCAGATCATAGAAAGAGGTCAGTATCTTTTCGGGTATTTAGAGGAGTGAGAAGGTCTTCCTTGTGAGACTATTTAATTGGTCCAATCTAATTATTTCTTTATCAATTTTAAGACTTAAAAAATCAATTTTAAAGCTTTAATTGACTATTTAACTTGTAGAATTTGTCCAATTACAAAATTTAAAAGACCAATTCAATTTTTATTCCAATGAAATATTGAAATTAGTCTTTTAAGCAATGAAATTTGGCTTTTTAAGTCTTTGTATTGATCTTTTAACTCTTGAAATTAGTATATTTAAAATTTTTTTAAAAAATATTACGCCTGATTCAATCGCACGACTTAAATCGTCTCACACACGAGACTTTTTGAAGCATAATTTGATGGTTGATTTCCCAAAATGTGTGCCATATCTATTTCATGGGCCTCTCCATATTTGGGGAAGCTAACCCATGTGTTACCATTTTTTGTTGCACATCCAATTTGGGCAACTAAATGGGTGCTTTTAGGCCATTGCACTATTCCTTGCTGCTCTGTGCTCCACTTTTTCACTTGTTCCTCGCAGCCTTTCAAGTCTGCAGTGTTCCGAGGATGGCTTTGCCGCCTCGTATTGGCAAGCCCCCTCCTGTTAAGCGAAACAAAATTCGTCAATGCCAGACTCAAATCATAAACAGAAGACCTTTTCACGCCAACCATGCCAAAATTCCTGCAAAAACTTATTCATCTAATCTCTTAATATAATGTTACTGACAATCAAGCCATAGTTTTTCCAAACAATAGTTTCTTTTCATACTTCTATCTAGATAGTAGAGGATACCAGAAGGATGACACAAAAAAATCAATGTGCCGGATACGGGCTGGGCCGGGCCTTGCAAAATAAAAATGGGTTGAAAATGGGTCGAGCTTTAAATCCGGCCCAACCCATTTTAATTTACTTTGATAATGACAATACAATTTTTTATATTTTTATTTATTTTTCAATTTTTTTAAATAACTTTTTTGCTTATGATGAATATAACCCAGAATGGCTTATACCTTTTTCAGTATGTTGCATCACTAAGTACCTGCAGAAGCATTAGCATCCCTTCAAATCCACCATTATTGATCAAATTACCAAGCTTTTATTCAAGAACTAAATTATGATTATACATACTAAGTTTTTGCATCCAGTACTTAAAATTACTTACGTACCTAGTCAAATACGCAAGTATTATTATCCAAGTCGAACTCTTCCTCGTCACTGGTCTCATTACATAATTTGGCATCACACTCCAAATCAAAAGGATTATCAAACTCATCACGACGCCAATCTTGCACACATACCAAAGCTTGCACTGTTTTGGGTTTTAGAGAGCTACGAATAGGCGAGATGATCTTTCCACCAATACTAAAAGCCGATTCCAAAGCTACAGTACTAACTGGAATTGTAAGCAAATCTCTAGTTAATAATGCAAGGTCCGAATACTTTGTAATACTTTGTTGCCAATACCCCAAAACATCCAACTCAATGTTATGTCCCAGTGGGGCCTCGGCCAAATACGATTCAAGTTGTGACAGTTTCGATTGTGTGCTTGAAATTCTAGGAGTATAGCTATCAAAATCACCAAGTAATTCATCATGAGATAATCTAGAACTTGGAAGGGGAGAAGCAACAACAATCGGGGATGTTGAAAATTAAAGCTTGTATTCATCAAACAAAGGCTTCAAAGTAGCCAAACATTAGCAACAAGTTCCAACCCTTATTCTCTCCAAAATGATTCACTAAACAATACTTCACAAATTTGACTTTGAATCTAGGATCTAATATAGTCGCACAAGATAGGTAAATATTATACTCTGACTAATATTTATCAAACACCCCAGACATATTCACCGCCATAGTCCTCAAAGCTACATGTTATCCCTCACGTGCTATTGATATGTGACGATGAATTAACAAAGCACCTTTAAAATACAAATTTGCAGTTGGAGCTTTAACAGCTGAAAACATGCACGTCACATCATAAAAAAGCCTCAAAAATTTATGAATCACAAACAAATCTTCCCACTCATTATCTGAAGGTACAAAAGAGGAGTATGCACTCCTTGATCCCAATGTTACAAAAACTTCTATGAAGTACAACACATCATCAGTCATCTTATAAGTCGAATTCTCAACGAATTTACATGTCTAGATTAATTTTTCTTTTATCATCTAAGTGAAAATTTCTTTGTACTAGCTCATAGAACTCCTTACTCTTGCTAGTAGATTTCAAAATCATTTGCAGCAAACTCCTAATTTTCTCCATGATGTTCTAAATTGATTTTAAACCAGTCTAAACAATCAAATTAACAATGTGGGCTCAACATCTGATATGCAAGAATTCACCACTACTTACCAACATCCCTCTTGAATTAAGGCGAATTTTAAGACGATTCATCATTGAATCGTTATATATGGCATTATCAACACTCACACCCATATTCCATTGACATAAAAAGATCAAAATCTCCTCGAAAATGCTTTCTCCTGTGTATGGAGGAGATAATGATCTAAACCTCAGAATTTTCTTATGCAACTTCCAATTATGGTCAACAAAATGCGCCATAATACAAATATAATTTTGCCAAGAATGCTTTGACTTCCAATTATCAGTTGTCAAATATATACGACCAGCCAGACTTTTCAAAAGGGCTTTAAGTCTTTCCCTCTCCTCAAAATACATCGAAAAAAGATCTCTGGTAAGAGTGGTTATGCTAAAAGGCTGAAACAGAGGGTTAGCCTTGCGCATCATTCTCCTAAATCCATTTTCTTTCACCTTGGCAAATGGATGATCTCCATCAACAACAAACAACAAAATTTCTTTCTTCAAATCATTCATATCAAAAACAAATTCATCAGCAACCTTATTATTAAAACCCATCCACCAAGTGGCCCATGAGGTCTTTTAGGACAAGAATCCAAAAGATGACGTTTGAGGTGAGATGTCCCCTGTTTAATACAAGCCACTAACAACAATTTACAACGATAACAACGAGCTTTTACCTCACCATGTTCATTTCTGATTTGTTTAAACTCACTCCAAACTTTAGAAGTCTTTTTCTTTTTGCAAAGTGAACGAGTGTATTCAGTATATCTATCCTCTCGAGCTACCTCTATAGGTTCCTCCTCAAACTCAGACCTAGACTCATGCCTAGACGACTCAGGCCTAGACAACTCGGGTCTAGATGAATAGGTGTCTTTCACTTTCCATATTATGCTCTGTATACATATTGAAAAGGGATAATTAAAAATTTCTAATTACCACATAAAATTTTCCAAAATTATTCATTAAACGATTTTAGGGCATAATCACCGAACAAGCCAGCAAATCTTATAGTAAAAATATTCGAGAAGTATTTGGTTCAGGGAAAGAATCTGTATTAAATTATAAAATTACTTAATTAAATTATTACCTAAAGCATTTTACACAATTTTAATGGTTGTGGAGTGAGACAAATGCTTTACACAATTTCTAATTACCACATAAAATTTTCCAATATTATAGTAATATTAGTATAATTTAGGTTACTATATATGGAAATTATAAAATTTAGCAATAATTTAGCAATGAATTTCAACAAATAACAAAAACAAAACCTGAGAATTAAAGACAAAATGTAATCGAATGAGATCACCTCCTGTGACTGTCTGATCATCAATTTTGGACTTCCGAGACAAAGAGAGATGATGAGAAATTACCGAACTTATGTAGGGATTATCACAAATTGAATCTTAAATCGCAAATGTGTGAAGAATTATTGTTCAATTTGTAGGGATTTAGATTAAGGTTTTAATTTGGAGAGATTTTAGGGTTTTAATCACAAATGTTGATGCAAAGGAAAAAAAAGGGAGATTTTCAAAGCCCATTTTAAATTTACAAAGGTCCGTTTTCAATCCATTTTAAGCCCTCTTATAATCCGCTCCATTTTTAATAATAATGGAGCCCGTTTTCGGCCCGGCCCTTATAAAACCCTTCTAAATCGAGCTGGATAAGGGCTCAAAAAAGGGGCCTGGCCCATTGAACACCTTTAGTCCCAACTAAAAAGGCTTCATGTAATAACATCATTAAACTTAAAGTAGCCTTCTCAAACAATTTAATAGTCGAGATCTTCCATATTAAATCAAATCAACATATGGAAGATAAAGATACAGGTTTACTATGATAAAGATCTTGTCATGGTGTAAGGGAAGCCTGTATCAAGAAATAGACTAAATCGATTGAGTGATCGACGCTTCCACCACAACCACAAGTTGGACTTACTTTATCCTATTAAACGAAGCTTTAGCACCCTTAACTTGAATGACTCTTCGGGTTATTATGTTGAGCAGCATCCAACCTTCTTCACTGCAGATACATCATCCTTGACATTGATGGTTTGTCCCTTGGGCACAGCAGCAGGGTCATCCCCGGCCTCCAGAGCCTTTTTGCTGACAAATCGATATATTTGAGTAAGCACCTCGGTAAATGCATCCTCAACGTTCAATGATTCTAGGGCAGAGGTCTCCATAAAGTATGTTTTCTCTTTCTCAGCAAATGTCTGTGCATCTTCGGAGGAAACAGCACGCAAATGCCGTAAATCTGCCTTGTTCCCCACAAGCATGATCACAATGTTGGAATCTGTATGGTCTCGGAGCTCTTTCAACCATCTCTCAACATTCTCAAATGTAACATGGCGAGTGACATCGTAAACGAGTAATGCACCAACAGCACCTCGATAATAAGCACTAGTGATTGCACGATACCTAACGAAGCATCACATACAAACAAGATTGGTATTTAACCTGTGAGTCTAGTAGAGAAAAGATTTAAAACATCTACGGTCCGTTTGGTAATCGGTACTAAATGGTGGGAATGAAAATGATTTGTTGTGTAATTTTCATGATATGTATCATGTATTCCTATGATAATGAAAATTTGGTCATAAGAATATTTTTTTTCTTCACAATTTTCCATTACCACCTAATACTACGTGTACAAATGATAATGCATTGGAATGAATTTTATGAAGAAAATGAGATCGTTGAAGGAGTATAACCATGACCATTAAACTTGTCAAGAGAAATTACTACCAAAATTTCGCTAACTTTCTATTACCTTTACCACCATTTTATACCGATTACCAAACGGGCTGCTAGAAATAAGTATCTATGTGATCAGATGACCAAAGAAAAAACAACAGTTGAATGCAAATCACAAGTAATTGTCCTATTGCTTTGATCAAAATGTTTAAATTATTACTCTCTCATCCGACTCATTTTGCCATATTTCGACTTAAGCGATCAAGCCTAGACATTTAAAATAATATAGTAAAATGAGTGAAAAATATGACAAAACGAGTAGTATATAGAACTTGTAAACAACATTTGAAATCTGATTTAAAATTCAGGAAAGGAATCCTATTGTTATAATTCAGTAGACAGCGTATGAGAAATTCAGATGAGCAAAATTTTCAACTGAAGAATTTCCCTGCATCATTAAGTGTATATTTCCACCTCAATTTACCAAGTTCAAACCAACCGACAGAATTCATCCTTTACGATCTAAAATAAAGGTATGTAATCAGCTATTCAGACCACAGCTTAAAAATTCTGCTGCTGCTAGTACCACCAATCTATTGAGTCCTTAGGTCAACAAATTTTGATCATCAGGACGACATTTTAGAACCAAGGGAAAAAATAATCACAGATTGCCAATATTTTAAACTTTATTAGATGATAGAGTAAATAAGGTATCTGAGACTACAACCATCCGCTCAAACTTTTGGTTGAGTGGCGGTATCAAAGCCAACAAGAAGAAAATTCACAAATTCTAATCTCATATACATGTCATTCCAAATGGAATATTCAATATCGAAGAGGATTTGTGTTGCATTATACTTCTGACCCAAAGGATCTCGTGTGAGGAAGAATGATATAGTATGTCCACCACCCCAATTTTAAGTTGATAAAAGCACAATGTGCTAAATTTGGGTCTGCTTCAGATTTTGTATTATAATGTGGATATAAATCAAATCAGCAGATAATTTTGAGGCAATCAATCACTGTGCTATTATATTGAGGGTTCATATTCAATCAACACACAAATTCAAATTAAAAACTACTTCGCTTTCGCAACGGTCACCTAAACAATGACTACTGAGGTCACATGCTTTCACCCATACTTCACTACTCATTTTCTTCACATCACATTCGAAAAATCCTTTTACAAATTCTAACAGAAACTGAAAACATTGACATTACTTAGTAAGATCAAACAGCAATCAGATCAAATTCAGAACAACAACAGATCTAGGAGAAAAGGATGCAGTAACAAACAGAAATGCATCGGATCCAATAAAAAATAGTAGAAATATAAGGAAAAATAATCGATCTACATGAAATAAACCAAAGATGCAGGTATAAATAGGTACCTTTCTTGGCCAGCAGTATCCCAAATTTGAGCTTTGACGACTTTATCATCAACACGAATACTTCGAGTAGCGAACTCAACACCAATGGTGGATTTAGATTCAAGACTAAACTCATTACGAGTGAATCTCGAAAGCAGATTAGATTTACCAACCCCAGAATCTCCAATCAGAACAAGTTTGAATAGATAATCATAATCGTCATCTGCTCTATACCCCATTCAAATTTACGGCAGTAATCTATTTGAGAATTTGAAGAAAAGAATGTGGATTAGAAAAAGAAGTTATTTAGCAGAGGATCTGGAGAAATTTGAAGGTCGATTGGAGGAGAAGAATGCACTATGCAGAGAAGATTGAGAAGAGTGAAGTGAGAAAAGCGTTTGACTGTTAGTGGTAGGTTGGATCCAGAAAAAAATGCAAATCTCGATAAACCAGGGAGAGAAATAAGAGTGGGTGGTGGACATAGGAGTACAAAAATGGCAGAGATTATTATTGTTTGAACTTCCTCCCTCTATATCCGATGTTGTATTTTTCATTGCAAAAATTGCACAATGCAAATTTTAAATACGAAAAATTAGAATAATTTAATTTTTTCATAATTTTTCAACAATAATCACATTCGTAGATTAACCACGAATAATTTATCACTTTATGATTATTTGCCCAGAGTAAATTTAGGTAATTCGATGAGAAACTATAGTTAGTAATTTATCAAAAAAGTAAACTGAAAATTAATGTAAAATTATTGAAAAATTCTGAAAATTGACATTAAAAATTTTGAATAATAAAAAAATCAGATTTTTTTTCAACATTTTAAAATAATTTTTCAATATTTTATTTTAATTTATCTTTTTAAAAAAAAATTAAAATTGCGATTATTCATGATTAATTAATAGGTAGGATTATTGTAGAAAAATTATGAGAAGGATGGATTATTGTAAATAATTTTTCCTTTCAGCCCATGTGTTGTGAATAATTCTTATTATTGATATTTTCTAAATAATACAATATTTATATGTTTTTTGCTGACAACATCCATTTTCATACTTAAACCGATTATTATAGGTACCTATTAACGGTTACACTATCTTCTTTTTCTCCCTTATGCTTTTTCGTTGGTCCAACCTTACTTCTCTTTGGTGGTAGGTACCTACAATAGTTGGTTAAAATGTGAAAAACGGTGTCGTCAACAAAAAAATTACAAAGATTGGATTATTTAAAAATAATTAATAGTTAGAATTATTCACAATAAATGGACAAAGGTGGAATTATTCTGAATAATTTTCCTTTTCCATTTTACATATATTTATTTGTTGTTCTTTCAAAAATATATTTTTATTCAAATTTTTTACAATTTAGAGTAAATGTTTTATTTGGTATTTATACAAATACTAAGACAAAATTGAGACTACAATACAAATGTGTTTACATCTAAAATTTAGGAGGAGACCACTATCATATATTGAAAAAATCATTAATTAAAATAGAAATAGAACAATTAGGAAAACTACCAAATATGAAAATAAGACATTTGCGCTGAATTAAAGGAAATATAAAGTATAATTTTTTAATGTAATTAATCTTAGTAACTCTAATTTGAATTTATAATACTTAATAGTAATAGTATATAGTTTTTACTAACTTTATTTTGATATTTATATAGTACTACGAATCTACGATCCTCACATATTTCTCACTAATTTTATTTTAACAATTTTTAATGTTTGTGATCCCTATATTTTTTTCACTACTTTAGTTTATCAATTATGTTATTTAATGCTTATTACCTCCACTTTTTCCCTATTAAATTTACTATTCTATAAAATAAAATCTGAACTATTTAAAGAATTTAATTTTTTAAATCTTCGTAAATATTTCTTATATGTAGATAACTAGTGATAGCCACGGTCCGGGTTGGGCCAATTTCGTTCCGGTTCTAGTTCCATTTGGAACCTGATTCGAATGTTCCGATTCCGGGCGGTTCCAAACGGTTCCTTGGTGGTTCATGAGGCGGTTCCAACTCGCGGGACGGGTGGGTCGGACCATCGGTTCCATTTTTATTTTTCCTTTAAATAAAATATAAAAATACTATAATATCGCGGACGTACCTTTGATGATTACTTGATTATTAGCGAAATTCATTGCTTGTCATCGTTAGAGCTGTTCAAAACAAACCCGACCCGAAACCGAAAATTATACGACCCGAAAAAATGTAAGTTTTTTAGGTTTACTGAACCGCAATTACCCGAACCGATACTTCACTCGAACCGTTTAATAACCGAAAAGGGCAAAATCGAACTCGAACTGCAACCGAATTTTATAACCGACATATAAACCTTAACCGATGTTACCCGAACTGAACAGTGATCGATCCGAGTCAAATCTGACCCGAATTATGCACGTAACCGAATGCAACCTGACTAAAACCGATTAAGATCGAATTGTTTTTAACCCGAACTGATACAAACCCGAATCGATTATTAATCGAACTGTTATTAACCCGAACTGATACCAACCCGAATCGATTGTTAATCGAACTGTTATAAATCCGAATCACAGCTCTCCTTGATCCATCATCAACAAATTTGTTTCTTCGTGATACTGTGAAAATTGTGTCCGATAGAAGCAAAAACATTTACGGTAGAATATTCAGATCCAATATATGATTGTGAATTGTGAAGCAAAAACCATAGTGGTATGACCAATAACAAAGAAAATTATGCTAATGAAAAAAGATTTTGGTCCATTTGATAAAGCTAACTAAAAACACCAGAACAGGGGTTCAATAGATGAACAACTTACAAAAACTTGACAGTTGCAACCATTTCAACATAGGAACAACATATAAACAACATATGAACAACTTACAAGGGGCCATTTGATAAAGCTAACCATGAATATCAGCCTTTTTCTATACAAAAACTTACAATTTCAACCCAAACAAGAAAACAGATGCAAAAGTACAGCGACATTTGGAGATTTATAGTTGAAGTTTTGACAATGAGAACCATGAAGACAAACTATATTAAAGATTACTAATACAATGAAAAAATTTAGTCAAAATATTCAAAATCAATTTACACAAAGAACGAACAAAAAATTCCATGACAAAATTACATGAACAAAAATTACAAAAAATCAATTTCCAACATAACCAAATATGCTTAGTTCAGATTTGAATGAATATGCTTGAGATCAATCCTGTGTTGAGCAACCAAATATGAACACAAACAGTGCATTGGTGCATTCTGAAGTCAAACAGCATGTAATCCAGATTGGTTATTCAATTTGATTGTTCAATTCATCAGCATATGAAGAATCGAATTGACAGTTGAACAGTTCAACCCAAACTTACAATTTCATGTAGTCTATGATAAACACTGATGATAAAATTGAAGTTATGAACAATGAGAACCATGAAGACAAACTATATTAAAGATTACTAATACAATGAAAAAATTTAGTCAAAATATTCAAAATCAATTTACACAAAGAACGAACAAAAAATTCCATGACAAAATTACATGAACAAAAATTACAAAAAATCAATTTCCAACATAACCAAATATGCTTAGTTCAGATTTGAATGAATATGCTTGAGATCAATCCTATGTTGAGCAACCAAATATGAACACAAACTGTGCATTGGTGCATTCTGATGTTAAACAGCATGTAATCCAGATTGGTTATTCAATTTGATTGTTCAATTCATCAGCATAGCAAGTACATACAGATTATAAGTTGCAGTCATTAACTAGTATCAATACATACAGATTATAAGAGCAAGAGTCAGCAGTAGCTCAGCAGGTCTATGCAGCAACAACAATGTTTGTTCATTACAGTTCATACAGAAATTGAACTAAACCTTCATACAGAAGAGAATTGAACTAGCAACACAATGAATATAACTAGCAACACAATGAATATAACTGGCAAAACAATTCATACAGAAGAGAATTGAACTAAATATAACTTTCAAAGACAATAGCATCAGCCCTTACCTTCCTTCACCAAATTTAATCAAGTTCACAGCCCCCTCATCAATGCCTATGTATACACTCCCTTTCACAAGCATACATGGAAGATCAATCCTATCCGAAAGTACCTGGTACAAATTTTATGAAAAGGCTATCGTCAAAACTCAGAGCAATTTACTCAAAGCAAAAATCAAAATTCAAAGCAATTTACTCAAAGCAAAACTCATCATTCCTCTCAATCACATCCCTAAAAAATCTATGATAAAATAAAATTCAGCCCATTACAAAATTAGAACTCAAATGCAAATCAAAATTAGATCAAAAGGAAGAAGGAGATTTACAGTAGAACTTGGTGCCTAATTCCAATTACCAGCTCATTTTGAAAGATAAAGAATGCCAAATTGCTACTAACAGATACAATTGCTACGGTACAGAGAAAAAGAAAAAAAACAAGAACTTCATACCTACGGTATTACAGGCTGCCGGAGATGAACGTGTTCTACCCGCCGGATTGGAGGAGAACAGATGGTATTGTAAGAGGGCCGCCGGTTTCAGTGAGAGGATGAAGAAGAGAGAGTTGAGTTAGGGTTTATTTGGGCGGGATTTGGGAATGTGATGAAGAAAGGAACTTTAAGCCATGTTTTATCAAATGACGATGACAGTGGCACGTTCTTGACCGCTGATCTGTTATTAGCATTATAATCCAACGGCTAAAACACCTTATTCGTGTGCTATCCAAATAACCAATAACATTATCAATTGAGTAATATATTCATCAAATTGGACAATTAGTTATCTTAATCTAAAATAATTTATTTGAGTAATATAAATATTTTATATCAAATATTAAATATTTTTATTATTGAATTTGGTAAAATTGCATAATATAGGCTATTTAATTCAAATTAACAAAAAAGGTGGAGTACTAGTTTTATTTACTATAAGTCTTTAATAGATCGAATTAGGATAAGTTAATTACGATCGATTATTAATAGGCTAATAGCCTATAAATTACTTTAGAGTATTCAATATCAGTATTCAGTAATACTAATAAGTAATAACTAATAACTAATAAGTAATAGCATTGAGTTAACTGTAAATGATAATCTGTAACTGTAACTATAACTCTATAAGATAGTTTGTATTAGTTTCATTCACTCCAATAGGTCTAGTTCCGAACATTATTAAGTTTTAAATTAAATACGATGAATTATTAGCGTAATAGATTTATTATTTTAAAGTATTCAAGGTCACTAATAAGTATAAATACATAATATCATATAAAATGGTTATGATTACTTGATTAATCTAATTCACTTTATTATATATAATAAGTTTCAATTATCAAACTTAGAAATACAATCGATTATTAGTGTAATAGAGTAATGTATATTCTAATAGCCTATGAGATAGTTTAGATTATTCTTATTATTCATTCAAACAAATCGAGTTTTAATATTTAATCAATTATCAAAAGTAGCAACATGATGCATTATTAAATAATAGTCATATATATATATATATATATATATATATATATATATATATATATATGTATATATATATATATATATATATGTATATATATATATATATATATATATATATATATACATATATATATATACATATATATACATATATATATATACATATATATACATATATATATATATATATATATATATATATATATATATATATATATATATATATATATATACATATATATATATATATATACATATATATATATATATATACATATATATATATATATATACATATATATATATATATATACATATATATATATATATATACATATATATATATATATATACATATATATATATATATATATATATATATATATATATATATATATATATATATATATAAACTAATTGAAATAAATTGATCTGCCATAAAATGAGCATACATCAATTAAAAACCCGACTATTAACTTATTTTGATATTGACCCGATCGATAGTTGTCCGTAACCGATAACTACTCGAAAAATAAAGCTCGAACCCGATTTGTGCCCGAAAAAACCGAACTAATGTAAGACCGATGACAACCTGAGCTCGATTGACACGCGACTCGAATTTCAACCGATAACAAATCGGTTTGAACCCGATAATGCGAACAACCGTTGTTAAACCGACCCGTAACCAACCGATCTGACCTGAGTATGACCCGTTGTTGTATACAACCGAAAATTTACCGATTCGAAAACCAACCGAGCCGAATTACACCCGTCCGAAACCGACCCGATAACCCGAATGAACACCTCTAGTCATCGTTATTAAAATATTTACTAAAAAGAATGAAAAAAATAAATTAATAAGAAACGAATCAACAATTATGTCAATAAAGAAGATTGATAAAAAAAGAGGGAGAAAATGGACTTGAACCTAGTACCCAAAGAAATACTAAGCTGCCTACGTATCCCTAAAGAATCAAAGCCCACGTAGTTCTTTGTCATACCTTTTATTTGTAGTTGTTGAATGTTGATTTATCGTTGTCCGATTGATCCTATTCATCTTCGTCATCATCATCTGGTTGGTTAGATGCTTCCGCGGACTCTCCTCCTGACGATGATGCAGATGTATCCATCATCATCCATGGATCATCATCAACGCCTTGATCATCATCATTCCTTAGTCCTTGTGTTCGAATCTCCGCTTGATCCCAATCTTTCTTGCAAACACATTATGTGGAGCAAGACGAGATCTCTTTTCGTCTAAAACTCTTCTACCTGCACTAAAAGCAGACTCCGACGCAATCGTAGAAGCAGGAATTGCAAGGATATCCTTTGCAATTCTCGATAATATGGAAAATTTTATAGATTTTTCTTTCCACCACTCTAAAATATTATAGCTACCTTGGTCAATTTCAAAGTGATGTCTAAGATAACTATCTAATTCTAAATATGAAGTGGAGGGTGAAGAAGAAGATGATCCTACAAAACTATCATCCTGGCTTATTATGTTAGCTATTACAGAATTATAATAAGAGGGACGTGCCGAGACGCTAGCACGCCTAGATGTATCGCGTCTTGGGTTATATACACTAGCATAGTAATCATAAAGTTCTGCTAAAAGTTTTTTACAAGTTCCAACATAATTATGTACATTACTAGGCGATCGATCTAATGATTGGTAGTAAAATCCAATTACTTTAGTAAGGACTTCTGTCTTAAAACATGGGTCTAAAATGGTTGCAATTCCATAAATAAAAGGAAAATCGGTAAAATATGTCTTCCACTTATGCATTATATATGCAAGAATCGGCTTTAAATATGGGTTAGTATCATCATGCGAATGTTTAAGAAGATGATAAAAAATAGTAATACACTCACTTATTACTAAGTGGACATTTGGTTCATAAACATATGAAAAAATCTTAGTTGCGTGGTCATACGCTTCTAATATTTTATGTACACCTATAGCTAGTTCCCATGTGTCATCACTTATATAGCTATCTGTACACTCACTATAAAGTTGTGTTATAACTGGACGATAAGCAATCGTTTTTCTTAATAAATCGTTGGTTGAGCCCTAACGTGTAGGAGTTTAATGACCAATACACTTTTTTTAGTTGATAATGGTCACATAATTGCTTATATCGTCTCTTTATCTGTCCAATTCTAAGCCAATTTACTACGTCTCTAATTGGATCTAATAAATCACTTAATTGTTTTATACCTGCTTGGCAAGATAAGTTTACTATATGAGCACAACAACGTATGTGTAATAATCTACCCCCAAGGATAAAACTAAATGCAGGTTCGTTATACAAAAGTTCGATACATTTAATGTTAGCGGTTGCATTATCGGTAAAACAACAAAATATCTTATCTAATAAGTTCCATTCTTTACATATCTCTACTAATCTGTATTTTATGTTTTCACCCGTATGTCTTTCGAGCATTGCCTCAAAAGCAATTATTCTTTTTTGAATAATCCAATTTTGATCTATCCAATGTGCTGTTACACACATATAAGCTTCTAAATGTGGGGGAACAGACCAAATATCAGTTGTTATGCTAACCCTACCATTAAAAGATTTAAACATTTCTACTAATTCATAGCGCATTGTTTCATATAATTTAATTGTGCGTCGTTTAAGAGTGCTCCTAGGGATTGCTCCATATTGTGGTTGCAAAGTTTTTCTAGTGTAATGCTCGTGTGCCCTACTTTCACCATGGTTAAATGGCAATTCATCACAAATTACATATTTAGAAAATTCATCAATCATATCATTACGATTATATTTAAAAGGCATACCTGTGCTGGGAATGTCCCACTGTCGGCTTCCACTTGTGGTCCCGCTGCCGCTTGCTGCATGAGTTTCTTTTATGATTCCATGCTTCTTTGCCAAATGTTTGTTAAAAGATCTCGTACCACCACCTAACACGTAATCACAAAACACAATAAATAATTTTTTAATACATTCTTGATTTAAAAAATATGAATA